>NC_091208.1:6107192-6364692 GCF_040958095.1 Procambarus clarkii
CCCCCCACTCTCCCCCACCCCACCTAAGTCTTCCCCTCTCCCCCACTCCCCTAAACCCTCCCCTCTTCCTCACCCACCTCAGCCCTCCTTTTTCCCCCACGCCCCCCAAGCCCTCCACCCTTTTCTCCCCCCCCCCCAAGCCCCCCCATCTACCCTATCCCCCACAGCCTCTCCTCCCCCTATGCTTACCCAACCCTCCCTCTCTCATCCCCCCAACCCTCCCCCTCTCACTCTCCCCCCCAACCCTCTCACTCTCTCTCTCCCCCTACCCTCCCCCTCTTACCCACCCCCTTTACCCTCCCCCTCTCCCCCACCCCCCCAAGCCCTCCCTCCTCCACCAGTCTCCCTGTGCCAGGCCCCCCCAGCTCTCACTCACCCCAGATCCCGAAGGTCCCCCCCCCCCAGAGAAGAAGCAGAAGAGCGTCAGTTTCTGGGTGATGTACTCGAACATAGATGGGATCACAAGCAAGACAAGTGAACTAAGGAAAAAAGCACAGGAAGTTAACCCAGATGTGATCGGACTCACTGAAACAAGACTCTCTGGAATCATAACGAATGCCGTGTTTCCCCAGGAGTACACAGTAATAAGGAAAGAGAGGGAAGGTAGGGGAGGAGGCGGAGTGGCCCTACTCATGAGTAAGGAATGGAGTTTTAAGGAGATGGCCATCCCGGGCTGTGAGGAGTTCAGAGACTACATAGCAGGCACCATAACAATGGGAGGACCAAGAATAGTAGTAGCAGTAATATACAACCCTCCACCAAATGACAGACGACCCAGTCAAGAGTATGAAAACAACAACATGGCAGTTAACACTATAATTGAGAGGGCAGCCTCTGCTGCCTGTAGAAATAGATCCCACCTGCTCATAATGAGCGACTTCAATCACGGAAGGATTGACTGGGAGAACAAGGAACCGCATGGAGGCGAGGATACGTGGAGAGCCAAACTATTGGAGGTGGTGACAAGAAACTTTTTAACCCAGCATGTCGGAGAACCCACAAGGATGAGAGGCAATGATGAACCAGTGAGACTCGACCCAGTCTTCACTCTGAACGACTCCGACATAAGAAAAATCGGTTTTGAGGACCCAGTAGGAATGAGCGACCACAGTGTACTGGTGTTTGAGTACTTGATTGAAGAAGGGTTATTGAACTCGAGGAGGGATACCGAAACCAAAAGGTTAGCATACCGAAAGGGAAACTATGAGGGATAAGAAAATTCCTAACAGATATAGCATGGGAAACAGAGCTCAGGGGAAAGACGGCCCAAGATATGATGGATTACATCACACAGAAGTGCAAGGACGCAGCAAACAAGTTTGTCCCAGTCCAAAAGGAAAACAGAGAAATGAAAATGAGAAACCCATGGTTTAATCAGAGATGTGGGCTAGCTAAGCAGCAAAGTAAAAGGGCATGGAGAAACAATAGGAATAACAGGACACTGGAGAGCAGAGAAAGATACCAGAATGCCAGGAATGAATATGTCAGGATGAGAAGAGAGGCAGAAAGACAATACGAAAATGACATCGCAGCCTAAACTCAGACTCAGCCTAAATTGTTGCATAGCCACATCAGGAGAAAAACAACAGTAAAGGAACAGGTTATGAAATTAAGGATAGGGGCGGAAGGATTCACTACAAATGACAAGGAAGTGTGTGAGGAATTGAATAAGAAATTCCAGGAGGTCTTCACCTTAGAGCAAGGAGAAATTCCAGAGGTAAGTGTGGGAATAGCTAACCAGGAACCACTGGAAGAGTTTGAGATTACCAGCGGGGAAGTAAGGAAGTGTTTACTAGAGTTGGATGTGACAAAGGCTATAGGCCCCAATGGAATCTCCACTTGGGTTCTAAAGGAAGGAGCAGGAGAACTGTGCCTACCACTCTCCATAGTGTATAACAAATCACTGGCAACAGGTTAACTGCCAGATATTTGGAAAGCAGCTAACGTAGTCCCGATATACAAGAAAGGGGATAGACAGTAGGCACTGAACTACAGGCCTGTGTCCCTAACCTGCATACCATGCAAGCTGATGGAGAAGATTGTGCGAAAAAAACTAGTGGAGCATCTGGAGCGAAGGAACTTTGTAACACAGCATCAACATGGTTTCAGGGATGGCAGGTCCTGCCTCACAGGGTTGCTTAAATTCTACGACCAGGCAACAAAAATAAGGCAAGAAAGAGAAGGGTGGGCAGACTGCATATTTTTGGATTGTCAGAAAGCCTTTGATACAGTGCCACGCAAGAGGCTAGTGCGAAAGTTGGAGACGCAGGCTGGAGTGAAAGGGAAAGTACTCCGGTGGATAGAGGAGTACCTAAGCAACAGGAGAGAACGAGTCTGTGTGAGGGGTGAGGTCTCAGATTGGCGAGACGTTACAAGTGGAGTCCCGCAGGGGTCAGTCCTTGGACCAATACTGTTTCTGGTATATGCAAATGATCTCCCAGAGGGTATAGATTCGTTCCTCTCAATGTTTGCCGACGATGCAAAAATTATGAGGAGGATTGAAACAGAGGATGATAGTAGGAGGCTACAAGATGACCTAGATAGACTGAGTGAATGGTCCAACAAATGGCTGTTGAAGTTCAACCCGAGTAAATGCAAAGTAATGAAACTAGGCAGTGGAAACAGGAGGCCAGACACAGGATACAGAATAGGAGATGAAGTACTTAATGAAACAGACAGAGAGAAAGATATAGGAGTTGATATCACACCAAACCTGTCTCCTGAAGCCCACATAAAGAGAATAACGTCTGCGGCATACGCGAGGCTGGCTAACATCAGAACGGCGTTCAGGAACCTGTGTAAGGAATCATTCAGAATCTTGTACACCACATATGTAAGACCAATCCTGGAGTATGCGGCCCCAGCATGGAGCCCGTACCTTGTCAAGCACAAGACGAAGCTGGAAAAAGTACAAAGGTATGCTACTAGACTAGTCCCAAAACTAAGAGGCATGAGTTATGAGGAAAGGCCGCGGGAAATGCACCTTACGACACTGGAAGACAGAAGAGTAAGGGGTGACATGATCACAACCTACAAAATCCTGAGGGGAATCGACCGGGTAAACAAGGATGAACTATTCAACACTGGAGGGACGCGAACAAGGGGACACAGGTGGAAGCTGAGTACCCAAATGAGCCACAGAGACATTAGAAAGAACTTTTTCAGTGTCAGAGTAGTTAGTAAATGGAATGCACTAGGAAGTGATGTGGTGGAGGCTGACTCTATACACAGTTTCAGGTGTAGATATGATAGAGCCCAGTAGGCTCAGGAATCTGTACACCAGTTGATTGACGGTTGAGAGGCGGGACCAAAGAGCCAGAGCTCAACCCCCGCAAGCACAATTAGGTGAGTACACACACAAACAAACAAACACAAATAGTAAATACACTAACACGGTAACTATTTGTCTTAGCCCCCCCCCCCCACCCTTCAAACACAACTAGGTGAATACAACTAGGGAAGTATTTTCTATACATAATCTAACTAAACAACCCTTTAAGCTAAACTAGGCGAATACAACTAGGGAAGTACAGACACGCACACGCACAAAATAGTAAGTACACTCACACAGCAACTATTTGTCTCGCACTCGGTAATCATTCTAAACAAATTATTAAATACTCACTAGTGTCCCCCGGACATAGGAGTGGCTGGTAGTATCTTGTAGAGTGGCTGGTAGTATCTTGTAGAGTGGCTGGTAGTATCTTGTAGAGTGGCTGGTAGTATCTTGTAGAGTGGCTGGTAGTATCTTGTAGAGTGGCTGGTAGTAACTGCTAGTGGTGGCTGGTAGTAACTGCAGGTAGTACTGGTAGACTGCTACTTGCAGAGAGAGGTGCACACGTTCACGAGACAATAACTAATGAGACTGTAGTGGTGGTACTCTCAGCATTTTCAGGTCAGGTCAGGTTCGAAGGGGTTGCCAATATATGTAAATGTTTAGGCTGGCTAATGGGGGAAAACAAACGTATATCTTCTTATACGATCTAAAGAATACTTTCACCGGCCAGCTGTCTTAGGAGGGCTAGAACCGTTAAGCTGATTTGTTGTGGGTAGTGGAAGGTAGAGTGTTGCCAGAGGAAATGTATTTAAGGGTTGACATACAAATCAAAATCATATATATATATATATATATATATATATATATATATATATATATATATATATATATATATATATATATATATATATATATATATATATATATATATATATATTTATATATATGTATATATATATATATATATATATATATATATATATATATATATAAAAATATATGATTTTGATTTGTGTATATATATATATATATATATATATATATATATATATATATATATATATATATATAGGGGTACCACCACTGGTTTAATTAAAGGGACCCACATCCTCGAAGAAGAAAATAAATAGTGTTCAGAGAAGACCTTGTGGATTCTCACTGAATACTTTAATCTTTTCCTCTCCTACCACCCCTATTATTTTTTTTTTTTTTTTATTTGATTTTATTGCAATGTTACAGTTTACAGAAAACACACACTTATATAACAATATACCAATCAGTGTTCGAAGACCTCGTCCAGTTCCTCGGGGGTCGGGTGCGTACCCAAGATACAACACGCATTTCCCGCATTTCCAACACGCATTTCGCATTTCCAACACGCATTTCATTATATATATATATATCTATATATATATATATATATATATATATATATATATATATATATATTATATCCCCTCATGTTCTGTCTTGTGTTAATGCCACATCACTATATGCCACATCATCCCTCCCACCTCACTCAAATGTAGATATAATAGCAGAGATACGTAAGTTCTAATCAGTTGTGTATTTGTGAAGTCTTTGAAAATGTAATAAGTTTTACGAAACGCGCCCGTGTCGCGTCAGACTAGAAATAAAAATGAATTTTGGAGAAGTGATTTTTGATTTACCTCCAACAGTGAAGCGTAATGTACGAAAGATTGAGAAAATTCGTGTTAGAATTATTAATCTTACTTTTTCGGTCATATTTAATAATATATATATATATATATATATATATATATATATATATATATATATATATATATATATATATATATATATATATATATATATATATATATATATATATATATATGATTTTGATTTGTATATATATATATATATATATATATATATATATATATATATATGTATATATATATGTCGTACCTAGTAGCCAGAATGCACTTCTCCGCCTACTATGCAAGGCCTGATTTGCCTAATAAGCCAAGTTTTCATGAATTAATTGTTTTTCGGCAACCTAACCTACCTAACCAAACCTAACCTAACTTTTTCCGCTACCTAACCTAACCTAACCTATAAAGATAGGTTAGGTTAGGTTAGGTAGGGTTGGTTAGGTTCGGTCATATATCTACAATATTTTTAACTCTAATAAAAAAAATTGACCTCATGCATAATGAAATGGGTAGCTTTATCATTTCATAAGAAAAAAATTTGAGAAAAAATATTAATTCAAAAAAACTTGGCTTATTAGGCAAATCGGGCCTTGAATAGTAGGCCGAGAAGTGCGTTCTGGCTACTAGGTACGACATATATATATATATATATATATATATATATATATATATATATATATATATATATATATATATATATATATATATATATATATATATATATATATATATATATATATATATATATAGGGGGGGGTACCACCTCTGGTGCAATTATAGGGACCCACAGCCTCAGAGAAGGGAACACAGAGCATTCAGGGAAAAACTTGCAATTTAACTCTGAATACTTAAGAGTGTTTGCTTCTCCTACCACCCCCCTTTTTTTATGGTGTACACTTTATTATGCAAGGTTATACAGTTACATATCTGATTTTATACAAAAAAATAACATTAAGAGGACACAAAAAAAAGCTCGCTTCCTAGAGGCTGTAGATTTCCTCGAACTCCTCCGATGCCGGGCAGGAACCGAGGATGCAGCGAACATACCCCCTCTGGATCGCGACACTGAGGCGCTGAAAGAGAAAACTTGCCACTCTAGGGTCTCTTGTGGTGTCAATGAGCTTGGAACCAAGATCCTTAAGAAACCTTCTTGCACTCTCTTCCCACGGGCCTAGGGTCTCAGACCCAATTGGAACGAAGTTGTACCGATGATCTAATTCCCTGTACTTGCCTGACTTGTCTCTTTCACTGCCAAAAGGAAGTCCCCTGCATGGGGAGCCTGCACAGCTGTGAGGCGTGCACGATCACTGGGGGTTGTTGCTGCCTCCAGCAAAGCTGTGGCTTCTTTGTCTACAATGGGGCCGTCCCAGCTGGATTGTTTCTTGGCTTTTGGCATGGCTGGTCTGAGTGCTGGGTCTGCCATGGCACCCCATTTCGTGTCGCATTCCGTGTAGTGGGGGTCCTGTATCCCTGCTACATCACTCAGGGTGTCAGGTAGAATTTCCTTAACCAGGTCATCTGATGCTGAGGAGGAAGACAGGAAGGCTGGGACAGCAATTTGGGTAGCAGTGCGGACACCCAAGCCACCGAGCCTAACAGGAAGAGTGGCTTGTTTCCACTGGCATTCGTTGAGGGAGAGGTTAACAACTTTTTCCAGCATGGTCTTCAGTAAGAGGTCATACTCTTCAAGCTTTCGGCTGTCGTAAGATGGGGAGCACCTCAGAAAGTAGGTTAGCCTCGGAAGGAATAAGCATTTGGCGAGATAAAAAGCATCGTGGGCATCGATGTCACCTATTCTGTCTTCCATCCTCCTAAGGTCTGCGATTTTCTTGTCAAGGATCTCCTCAATGGCGTTAGACCCGAGGGGGGCTCCAAGGAGGGTGCTGTCCTCGGCCCTAATGACATGGGCTCCAGGCAAGGCAGAACTTATTCTAGCTACGATGTCTGAGTTGGAAGAGACTACTTCACACTTGAAAGGGTTCAGGACAAGACCCAGGCTTACTTCTTGCTCTCTTATTTTCCTGATATCTGCCAAGAGATGGTCTACGGTGCCAGCTATAGTGCCATCATCCAAAAAAAAAAATCATATATAGTACTATATATATATATATATATATATATATATATATATATATATATATATATATATATATATATATATATATATATATATATATATATATATATATATATATATATATATATATATATATATATATATATTTCACAATGTATGAGGTCAATTTTTTTTTAACAGAGTTAAAATTAACGTAGATATATGATCGAACCTAACCAACCCTACCTAACCTAACCTAACCTATCTTTATAGGTTAGGTTAGGTTAGGTTAGGTGGCCGAAAAAGTTAGGTTAGGTTAGGTTAAGTAGGTTACGTAGTCGAAAAACAATTAATTCATGAAAACTTGGCTTATTAGGCAAATCGGGCCTTGCATAGTAGGCTGAGAAGTGAGTTCTGACTACTAGGTACAACATATATATATATATATATATATATATATATATATATATATATATATATATATATATATATATATGTATATATATATATATATATATAATATGTGACGGTAACGCGTTGGTGTTCGGCTGTTCAAAGCTAGGGGTATGGCCTCGTCACATAGAAACAAAAAAAATAGAAATTCTGGAACTTCGTCTGTGGTAAGGTAAGGAGAAGACACAAGTAAATTTTAACAATGAAATTTTAATTACGTTATAAAAAGCAAAACATGAATAAATGGACATACAAATTCGTATAATAAAATCAATCAATCAAAATAATAAGAATAATCAAATGACAAAATGAAAAGTTACGTTAAGACAAGTGAGCAAATAACAAGTGTATGACAAACAAAGTAAATAGGTGCAGGAATATTGGCTTCAAGCTATCACCTCTCTTAGTACACGTAAGCCTGGGGCTTAGTCTACCAACGAGACGTGTTAACTTGTCGAAAGCACGGGATATTCTGAGGACTGAGGTCGTGGCGGCCCCAGACATCAAGTAGTGTGGTGGGTGGAGTGCAGTTGCAGCTGGACCCGCAGCCAATCAGCGATGAGCAGGCGACAAGACAGGTAGTTTGGCGGTTCGAGGTGGAGCAGGTGTTCCTGGCTGCATACGTTTTGCTCTCTGGCAAACCTTGGAGATGTTGTTGTCGTTGTTGGATATTTCTTCCATAGTAGTTGTATATAGATTTGTAGCGACGTATTTTGGAGGGAAGAGCAGGCTCAATCTCTTGAAGGAGATTATCGTCACAATATATATATATATATATATATATATATATATATATATATATATATATATATATATATATATATATATATATATATATATATATATATATATATATATATATATATATATATATATATATATATATATATATTATATATCGTGCTTCCACTAATAAAGCATTGTAATTAAGATTATGGAGAAGTGTATGGTCGTTTCTGAAAATGACATAGACATCTTTAAACAGCCTGCGCGGGTATTGATGGCCGGATTCACTAATAGTGGCAAAACTTTTTTAATTACTAAATTGTACTTAAAATACCGACATAAATTTTTCAAAATTATAGTTTCAAGTGTGGATAACTTTTTTCATCCCTTATTGCAAATAGCCACTTTACGAGACACTATTATGCCTATTAAGGGTTTGATCAATCCAGCAGACTTTCAGAATCCTTACACGAAAGAATCAATAATATGTGTAATTAAAGATTTGTTTCCTGAAGCTGTTCAAATTCAGATTATTGCCAATATTTTTATTCGATTCAGACACGATGGGATTTCTGCTCTTTTAGCGAGTCAAAATGTGTTTCCTCAGGGAAAATTTGCCAGAACGATATGTTTGAATTATAGTCATTATATTTTGCTGAAACAAAGAGACCTAAGTCAACTTGAAATTTTGTGAAGACAGATTTTCGGGCGAGATACTGTGAACGAATTTGTGAAAATTTATCGTTGAGCAACTATAGAGAATAATTACTGTTATCTTTTACTGGATTTAACGGCGCCTGAAGTATTGCAGTAGCGATCTCGCATAGACGACGAGGGCCCGTGCGAAGTTGTGTACACTTGGTGAGAGCGGGCGACACCATGACTCTAACGCCACTTAAGAGGCTGGCTCTCAAGCGTGAATTTAATAACATTTCATCACCGGCTGGTTTCACTGGCAATGTATGAAAACTTTTCCACCAATCGAAAATGATAGACTCTAGCATTACGCTAGATGACACGAAAGAATTTCTTCGAGGTGAGAGGTCATTTACTCTTCACAGAGAAAATAGGGTGCGTTTCCCCCGTCGAAAATTTTGAGCACCAAACCAAGTGTGATTATTGTCTGTGACCTCGGGGATTTTTGCAATTTACGGCAGTATAATAATTATGTCAAATATCTGTTGGTGTGTGTGGATGTTTTCTCACGTTTAATGAGCGTTGAAACTTTATTAAAAAAAAGATTCCAAACATATGTTGCGGGCGTTAAGTAATATATTAGAAAAACCAGAATTTCGAGGAGTGAGGTGGATTTTCACCGATCGGGGGACGGAGTTTTATAATAAAACTATCCAAAATTATTTAAATAAAAAACACATTATGATATTCAGTGTTTTCTCTGATATGAAAGCGAGCATTGTGGTGCGTACCATACGAACACTGAAGCATAAGCTTTACCGTTATATGACTCAAGCTAATTCTTTAAAATATTTAGACGTTCTCTCGAAAGTCGTGGACGTTTATAATAATACATATCACAGAATAATAAAAAGCACTCCACAAGTTGTTCACAACCTGCGTAAGATTGACGATATTCGGAGATAGTTTAAAACGATGTATATAAACAAGAGCCCTTCACACTCTCCCATTAGTCCGTGTTTGAAGGTTGGAACGTATGTACGATTAGCAAAACGGAGAAATACATTTCACAAAAGTTTTTGGCCACAAAATACAAAGGAAATTTTTAAAGTGCTAGAGTTGAACACGGAACAACGTGTACCCGCCTATAAAATCGGAGATTTAAGCGGTGAGGTTATTAGTGGTCTATTTTACGAACAGGAACTGATAGCCGTCACATTGCCTGAACATTTTCCTGTAAGAATTCTCAGGTCCAGGACAACTGCCGGTGGACAGCGAGAATATTATGTGAACTGGCGAGGATATCCAGCCACTTCTAATTCGTGGGTCAAATCTCACGATATCATTATTCTAAATAATGCCAGCATGGGAACAGTCCCTCGTTGAAAAACACCACGAGTTATTGTTCCTTCTCACTAATTTATCACGTCGTAAACGCGATAAACTTATTAAGACCTTGATAAAAACGACATATGTTCTGTTGCTCGCAAGAGGACTCCATTACACGTAAAGAAATCTATACTAACGTCTCGCAAGGGTGGGGCAATACTAGCGGCCTTACTCCCTCTTGCTGTGTCATTAATTACATCTCTAATAAAATAAAGGTACGCAATATGGTGCGAGAATATTGCCTCATTCCACGGGCAGCTGCAGAAAAGTATCTTTTTAAAGCAAACAAAACTGCGGCTGTTGACGCTACCAGGAACCTGACCTCACCAATTAACAAAGACGATGGAGTCGGTGGTTTAAGCCTACAGGTGCCCAGTGAGAACAACAACACCACCTTTCCTAGTGAAAGTAGGAAGACCCGTAAGGTCGCGAGTCGCGCCCATGCCCGCACCTTACAGCCCGCCCGCGCCAGCAAAAAGCGCCCTTCTGGGACGGCGCCTGAAAGCGCCCCTCTGAGGCGGCGCGAAAGTTTTTCCCCCGCCGCGCCAATGTAAAGAAAACAAATAATACAGAGCCATTACCTGCTGAAATGCAGGTATTCATGACTCCCAACAAGGACATGGACAAGAACAGAAGAAGCAAGAATGTTCAAGAATGTTGTACAAGAATGTAACAACTCTTGTATATATCACAAAAAAAAGTGGGAGTAGGGAGGTGCTCAGTTTAGATGACTTAATTAACGTTCATTGCAAGGTAGCCGAACTTCCTTACGTTAAGTCTTTAATTCAACTGTTCAGAGACCATCCTGATATTGTCTGGGACTCGAGGGGAAATTTATTAAGCCCCGTACAGAATTTAAATATTTTGGATATAATTAAAAAATTGGGGCATTCTAAGGCTCAATTAAAAAAAAGTGAGTTGTCAGATGTACGAACATTATTGAAATACGTCCAAATGGAGTCGACCTTCGTGCGAGGCATCAGCTGGAAGGGGGTGCAGTTGTGGACGGGCCAGTTTGAGAGGCCTATTAAACACCAATAGAAGTTATATATCAAATTAGTTACTGAAGAATTATCATGGAGGAAACATCCCATTTGGCTGCTGTGGAAGAAAAGACCAGATTATTAATATTGAAGAGACTCGTGACTACAGAAAGTTATCACTCTGATGTGAGTCACAAATGTAGTGTAATTTCGGCTCTGTGGAAAGCCTATGACCGATACATGA
The DNA here is from genome assembly GCF_040958095.1 of Procambarus clarkii. Taxonomy (NCBI): domain Eukaryota; kingdom Metazoa; phylum Arthropoda; class Malacostraca; order Decapoda; family Cambaridae; genus Procambarus; species Procambarus clarkii. The sequence continues at coordinate 6,118,636 of NC_091208.1, forward strand.
CGAGCGCTTCAACAGAACGATTTTCTAATTCCTTTAACGAGGCCAGTCAAAAATATGCTTCTTATTCTCAAGATGAAATTCTGGCTGAAATACGAAGAATGGAACAATTAACCTTCAGGTGCCGTGATCTGATCACATCGTTTGAAGTGTCCCGAGGCCTATATGAAAGTTTCTCTACACCTGTGGAGGAGGAGGAGGGGCCTTGAACTTTCCCCATTATTCCCCCCGCCACACACCATCTCCTCTTATCCCCTACTGCCACCGCCGTATACTTAAGCCCAGGCTCACACCGTGGTGTTAACACTCGAACCAGCGAACAGTTCTCTCTCCACCCCCCAGCCATCATGTCACTCTCGTCCGAACTGCAGGTGATAGAGGGGGACGTCCTCGACGTCGAACTCCTGTGTCGTCAAGACATCCTCGAGTACGAGCTCCCGGCAACTATAGTACGCCCCTATGGACTCGCTTCTGCACTCTGGCGCGCCTATCCCCACGCTGCAATTGAACGGACGCCTCTTTCCTATGTAAACAGGGCAGTCGGTGCATCTCGCGACTCCCCCGGTGACGTTGTGGTGAGACCAGCCCCACTCCCAACGAATCATATGGACTCGGATCCGAATGAGGGCTCGCTTCCCTGGTACTGCCGCACTCATCTCGACGTTCGGCGCGGGCCACCCGATTGAGAGTAATCTCATTGCCAGGGAACAAATGGCTCGCAGTAGTGACAGACATTACACTCCAGGTCTCGCTCTGGACACAGCACAGAATCGCAGATTCTGGCTTAAGGCCTCCCTAACTACTCTGGGGAGGGTGGTGGTGAATTCCAAGGATTATAATCGAATTCGTCCTCCCGTACGGAATTGGTGCAACTCGTGACTCAATAGATGACTGGATGTCAAATTTCCGGGAGATGATGGTGAATTTGCAGAGGGCGCTCAGGAGGCGCCACTGCAACCTCATCATCGTGTGTGCTGCAATCGCTGGGGAAAGTGGACCGGCTGTGCCTGTACCCAGCTAAGATCCTTCCAGCCTGGACAACTCAAGCTCATTTTCCTTCGACGACGGAACCATCGAAGGAGAAGAACCATCACTGACTTCGCCATTAGAAAAACCCAAACCTCCCTCTGCCAAAAATCCTAGCAAGCGTAAAATTCAAGAGGAGTCTTCAGAGGATACTGACCTATTTATCATAACTCCCCCTATCAAGAAGCGCAAATATGTTGACCAGACCACACACTAGAAGTTGAAGGGACGACGACGTTTCGGTCCATCCTAGACCATTCTCAAGTCGATTGTGACACACAATCACACAATCGACTTGAGAATGGTCCAGGACGGACCGAAACGTCGTCGTCCCTTCAACTTCTAGTGTGTGGTCTGGTCAACATACTTCAGCCACGTTATTGTGACTCATCGCCTGCACAAGCGCAAATAGTTATGCGTAAATAATGTATATATATAAACTGTGTTAATAAAGACTCGAGAATGCCTTAGTATTTATATTAAGACTCTACACACACACACACACGCAAACACACACACACGCACGCACGCACGCACGCACGCACGCACGCACGCACGCACGCACGCACGCACGCACACACACACACACACACACACACACACACACACACACACACACACACACACACATACACACACACACACACACACACACACACACACACGCACACACACACACACACACACACACTACCCTGGAAACTACCTCACAGGAGGAGGAGCCTACCCAAGTAGCAATGACCATATAACAACTTCCTACACTTGTGGGGTGTGAGAGTGAAATTGGATATAAGAAAGTGAGCTTCAAGGTAATGTACTCAAACATTGATGGGATTACGAATAAAGCAAGTGAACTGGCAGAAAGGGTGCAGGAAGAAAACCCTGATGTAATAGGACTAACAGAAACAAAATTGTCAGGAGTCATAACAGACGCTGTGTTTTTAAAGGACTACTATATAGTAAGGAAAGAGAGGGAAGGGAGAGGAGGTGGAGGAGTGGCCCTGCTGATAAGGAAGGACTGGAGTTTTGATGAGATGGAAATTCCGGGCTGTGACGGATTCAGAGATTACAAAACAGGAACTATAACAATGGGTGGACCTAAGATAATAGTGGCAGTCATTTACAACCCTCCCCTAAATGACAGAAGACCTAGACAGGAGTTTGATAGGAACAACATGGCAACCATTAATATAATAGAGAGAGCAGCTTCAGTTGCCTGCAGGAATGGCTCCAGACTCCTAATCATGGGCGATTTCAACCATGGAAAGATAGACTGGGAGAATGGGGACCCACATGGTTGTGCAGATACGTGGAGAGCTAAACTCTTGGAAGTGGCAACAAGGAATTTTCTGAGCCAGCATGTCAAGGAACCCACAAGAGTGAGAGGCAATGATGAACCAGCTAGACTCGACTTGATATTCACCCTGAATGAGTTAGAAATAAGGGAAGTCAAAGTTGAAGCCCCCATAGGAATGAGTGACCACAGTGTACTGACCTTTGAGTACTTGGTGGAGGTAGGGATAACCTATCCAAGGATGGGAGTAGAGGGAAAAAGACTGAATTACCGAAGAGGAAAATATGACGAGATGAGGAGCTTCCTCAGGGGAATACCATAGGAAACAGAACTTAGAGACAAGAATGTGCAGGTCATGATGGATTTTGTCACCCAGAAGTGCCAGGAAGCTGCAGACAGGTTTATCCCCGTCCAAAAGGAGAAAAACGAAAAACAACAGAAAAAACCATGGTTCAACCAGGAATGCAAGGTAGCGAAGCAACTGAGTAAAAGAACATGGAGAAATAACAGAACACCAGAGAGCAGGGAGATATACCAGAGGGCCAGAAATGAGTACCTTAGAGTGAGGAAGGAAGCAGAAAGACAGTTTGAAAATGACATCGCGAGTAAAGCCAAGACCCAACCAAAGCTGCTCCACAGCCACATCAGGAGGAAAACAGCAGTGAAGGAACAAGTGATGAAGCTGCGAAAAGCGGAGAACAGATACACAGAGAATGACAAGGAGGTGTGTGAAGAACTCAACTAGAGATTCCAGAAGGTCTTCACAATAGAACAAGGAGAAGCCCCTGCACTAAATGAGGAGGCGGCAAACCAAGCAACCTTGGAGGAATTTTACCTCACCAGTGATGAGGTCAAAAGGTGTTTGCTGGAGCTGGATGTGACAAAGGCTGTTGGGCCTGACAGAATCTCACAATGGATACTAAAGGAAGGTGCAGAAGCACTAAGTGTGCCACTCTCTATGGTGTATAATAGGTCACTGGAATCAGGAGACTTACCAGAAAGTTGGAAGACAGCTAACGTGGTCCCAATATACAAAAAGGGTGACAGGCAAGAGACACTGAATTACAGGCCAGTTTCCTTAACTTGTATACCATGCAAGGTGATGGAGAAGATCGTGAGGAAAAGGCTCGTAGAGCATCTGGAGGGAAATAACTTTGTAACGCATCACCAACATGGGTTCAGGGATGGTAAATCGTGCCTCGCAAGTTTAATATAATTTTATGATCAGGCAACAAAAATTAGGCAGGAAAGAGAAGGGTGGGCCGACTGCATTTTCCTGGATTGCCAAAAAGCCTTTGACACAGTACCCCATAAAAGGCTGTTAAGAAAGTTGGAGCAACAGGCAGGAGTAAAAGGGAAGGTGCTCCAGTGGATAAGGGAGTACTTAAGCAACAGGAAACAGCGAGTAACGGTGAGGGGGGAGACATCAGAGTGGCGAGATGTCACCAGCGGAGTCCCACAGGGCTCAGTACTTGGACCCATCCTGTTTCTAATATATGTGAACGATCTTCCGGAGGGTATAGACCCATTCCTCTCAATGTTTGCTGATGATGCAAAAATTATGAGAAGAATCAAGACGGATGAAGATAGACAGAGACTACAAGATGACCTGGATAAACTGGAGGAATGGTCTAGAAAATGGCTGCTAAAGTTCAACTCGGGAAAGTGTAAGATGATGAAATTAGGCGAAGGGAGCAGGAGGCTGAACACAAGGTATCGTCTGGGAGGTGAAATCCTGAGAGAGTCAAATAGAGAGAAAGACCTGGGGGTTGATATCACACCGAACCTGTCCCCAGAGGCCCACATCAAAAGAATATCACCAGCGGCATATGCTAGACTGGCCAACATAAGAACTGCCTTTAGAAACTTGAGTAAGGAATCTTTCAGAACCCTGTATACCACTTATGTAAGACCAATCCTGGAGTATGCAGCTCCAGCCTGGAGTCCAAACCTAGTTAAACACAAAACAAAGTTAGAGAAGATTCAGCGGTATGCCACCAGGCTCGTCCCGGAACTGAGAGGATTGAGCTACGAGGAAAGGCTAAAGGAGCTGAACCTCACATCCCTGGAAAACAGAAGAGTAAGGGGAGACATGGTAACCACCTACAAAATTCTCAGGGGAATTGACAGGGTGGACAAAGACAAACTCTTCAGCACGGGTGGGACACGAACAAGGGGACACAGGTGGAAACTTAGTACCCAGATGAGCCACAGAGACGTTAGAAAGAATTTTTTCAGTGTCAGAGTAGTTAATAAATGGAATGCACTAGGAAGTGATGTGGTGGAGGCTGACTCCATACACAGTTTCAAATGTAGATATGATAAAGCCCAGTAGGCTCAGGAATCTGTACACCAGTTGATTGACAGTTGAGAGGTGGGACCAAAGAGCCAAAGCTCAACCCCCGCAAGCACAATTAGGTGAGTACAACTAGGTGAGTACACACATGGGTTCAGGGATGGCTGGTCCTACCTCACAGCGTTACTTGAATTCTACGACCAGGCAACAAAAATAAGGCAAGAAAGAGAAGGGTGGGCAGACTGCATATTTTTGGATTGTCAGAAAGCCTTTGATACAGTACCACACAAGAGGCTAGTGAAAAAGCTGGAGATGCAGGCTGAAGTGAAAGGGAAGGTACTCCATTGGATAAAGGAGTACCTAAGCAACAGGAGACCACGAGTCAGTGTGAGGGGTGAGGTCTCAGATTGGCGAGACGTTACGAGTGGAGTCCCGCAGGGGTCAGTCCTTGGACCTGTACTGTTTCTGATGGATGTAAATGTTTCCCAGAGGGGTATAGAATCGTTTCTCTCAATGTTTGCCGATGATGCAAAAATTATGAGGAGGAATGAAACTGAGGACGATAGTAGGAGGCTACAAGATGACCTAGACAGACTGAGTGAATGGTCGAACAAATGGCTGTTTAAGTTCAACCCGAGTAAATGCAAAGTAATGAATTTAGGCAGTGGAAACAGGAGGCCAGACACAGGATACAAAATTGGAGATGAAGTACTTAATGAAACGGACAGAGAGAAAGATCTAAGAGTTGATATCACACCAAACCTGTCTCCTGAAGCCCACATAAAAAGAATAACGTCTGCGGCATATGCGAGGCTGGCTAACATCAGAACAGCGTTCAGGAATCTGTGTAAGGAATCATTCAGAATCTTGTACACCACATATGTAAGACCAATCCTGGAGTATGCGGCTCCTGCATGGAGGCCGTACCTTGTCAAGCAAAAGACGAAGCTGGAAAAAGTCCAAAGGTATGCCACTAGACTAGTTCCAGAACTAAGAGGCACGAGTTACGAGGAAAGGCTGCGGGAAATGCACCTTACGACACTGGAAGGCAGAAGAGTAAGGGGAGACATGATCACAACCTACAAAATCCTCAGGGAATCGACCGGGTAATCAAGGATAAACTATTCAACACTGGTGGGACGCGAACAAGGGGACAGAGGTGGAAACTGTGTACTCACATGAGCCACAGGGAAGTTAGAAGGAATTTTTTTCAGTGTCAGAGTAGTTAACGGATGGAATGCATTAGGCAGTGATGTGGTGGAGGCAGACTCCATACACAGCTTTAAATGTAGATATGATAGAGCCCAGTAGGCTCAGGAATCTGTACACCAGTTGAGAGGCGGGACCAAAGAGCCAAAGCTCAACCCACGCAAGCACAAAATATGTGAGTACACACACACGAGAGCATATATATACATATATTATATATATATACATATATATATATATATATATATATATATATATATATATATATATATATATATATATATATATATATATATATATATATATATATATATATATATATATATATATATATATATATTATTAAATATGACCGAAAAAGTAAGATTAATAATTCTAACACGAATTTTCTCAATCTTTCGTACATTACGCTTCACTGTTGGAGGTAAATCAAAAATCACTTCTCCAAAATTCATTTTTATTTCTAGTCTGACGCGACACGGGCGCGTTTCGTAAAACTTATTACATTTTCAAAGACTTCACAAATACACAACTGATTAGAACTTACGTCTCTCTGATATTATATCTACATTTGAGTGAGGTGGGAAGGATGATGTGGCATTAACACAAGACAGAACAGGGGATATTAATAGGGTATTAAAAGTATCAACACAAGACAGAACAGAAAACAATGGGTATTGAATAGAAGTGTTTGTAGAAAGCCTATTGGTCCATATTTCTTGATGCTTCTATATTGGAGCGGAGTCTTGAGGTGGGTAGAATATAGTTGTGCAATAATTGGCTGTTGATTGCTGGTGTTGACTTCTTGATGTGTAGTGCCTCGCAAACGTCAAGCCGCCTGCTATCGCTGTATCTATCGATGATTTCTGTGTTGTTTACTAGGATTTCTCTGGCGATGGTTTGGTTATGGGAAGAGATTATATGTTCCTTAATGGAGCCCTGTTGCTTATGCATCGTTAAACGCCTAGAAAGAGATGTTGTTGTCTTGCCTATATACTGGGTTTTTTGGAGCTTACAGTCCCCAAGTGGGCATTTGAAGGCATAGACGACGTTAGTCTCTTTTAAAGCGTTCTGTTTTGTGTCTGGAGAGTTTCTCATGAGTAGGCTGGCCGTTTTTCTGGTTTTATAGTAAATCGTCAGTTGTATCCTCTGATTTTTGTCTGTAGGGATAACGTTTCTATTAACAATATCTTTCAGGACCCTTTCCTCCGTTTTATGAGCTGTGGAAAAGAAGTTCCTGTAAAATAGTCTAATAGGGGGTATAGGTGTTGTGTTAGTTGTCTCTTCAGAGGTTTGATAACCTCTGAAGAGACAACTAACACAACACCTATACCCCCTATTAGACTATTTTACAGGAACTTCTTTTCCACAGCTCATAAAACGGAGGAAAGGGTCCTGAAAGATATTGTTAATAGAAACGTTATCCCTACAGACAAAAATCAGAGGATACAACTGACGATTTACTATAAAACCAGAAAAACGGCCAGCCTACTCATGAGAAACTCTCCAGACACAAAACAGAACGCTTTAAAAGAGACTAACGTCGTCTATGCCTTCAAATGCCCACTTGGGGACTGTAAGCTCCAAAAAACCCAGTATATAGGCAAGACAACAACATCTCTTTCTAGGCGTTTAACGATGCATAAGCAACAGGGCTCCATTAAGGAACATATAATCTCTTCCCATAACCAAACCATCGCCAGAGAAATCCTAGTAAACAACACAGAAATCATCGATAGATACAGCGATAGCAGGCGGCTTGACGTTTGCGAGGCACTACACATCAAGAAGTCAACACCAGCAATCAACAGCCAATTATTGCACAACTATATTCTACCCACCTCAAGACTCCGCTCCAATATAGAAGCATCAAGAAATATGGACCAATAGGCTTTCTACAAACACTTCTATTCAATACCCATTGTTTTCTGTTCTGTCTTGTGTTGATACTTTTAATACCCTATTAATATCCCCTGTTCTGTCTTGTGTTAATGCCACATCATCCTTCCCACCTCACTCAAATGTAGATATAATATCAGAGAGACGTAAGTTCTAATCAGTTGTGTATTTGTGAAGTCTTTGAAAATGTAATAAGTTTTACGAAACGCGCCCGTGTCGCGTCAGACTAGAAATAAAAATGAATTTTGGAGAAGTGATTTTTGATTTACCTCCAACAGTGAAGCGTAATGTACGAAAGATTGAGAAAATTCGTGTTAGAATTATTAATCTTACTTTTTCGGTCATATTTAATAATATATGTCTACAGGAAAGACTGCTACCAAAATATATATATATATATATATACATACATATATATATATATATATATATATATATATATATATATATATATATATATATATATATATATATATATATATATATATATATATATATGTCGTACCTAGTAGCCAGAACGCACTTCTCAGCCTACTATGCAAGGCCCGATTTGCCTAATAAGCCAAGTTTTCTTGAATTAATATATTTTCTCAATTTTTTTTTCTTATGAAATGATAAAGCTACTCATTTCATAATGTATGAGGTCATTTTTTTTTATTGGAGTTAAAATTAACGTAGATATATGACCGAACCTAACCAACCCTACCTAACCTAACCTAACCTATGTTTATAGGTTAGGTTAGGTTAGGTAGCCGAAAAAGTTAGGTTAGGTTTGGTTAGGTAGTCGAAAAACAATTAATTCATGAAAACTTGGCTTACTAGGCAAACCGGGCCTTGCATAGTAGGCTGAGAAGAGCGTTCTGGCTACTAGGTACGACATATATATATATATATATATATATATATATATATATGTCGTACCTAGTAGCCAGAACGCACTTTACAGCCTACTATGCAAGGCCCGATTTGCCTAATAAGCCAAGTTTTCCTGAATTAATATATTTTCTCTAATTTTTTTCTTATGAAATGATAAAGCTACCCATTTCATTATGTATGTGGTCAAATTTTTTTTATTGGAGTTAAAATTAACGTAGATATATGACCGAACCTAACCAACCCTACCTAACCTAACCTAACCTATCTTTATAGGTTAGGTTACGTTAGGTAGCCGAAAAAGTTAGGTTAGGTTTGGTTAGGTAGTCGAAAAACAATTAATTCATGAAAACTTGGCTTACTAGGCAAACCGGGCCTTGCATAGTAGGCTGAGAAGAGCGTTCTGGCTACTAGGTACGACATATATATATATATATATATATATATATATATATATATATATATATATATATATATATATATATATATATATATATATATATATATATATATATATATATATATATATATATATATATATATATATATATATATGTCGTACCTAGTAGCCAGAACGCACTTCTCAGCCTACTATGCAAGGCCCAATTTGCCTAATAAGCCAAGTTTTCCTGAATTAATCGTTTTTCGACTACCTAACCTACCTAACCTAACCTAACCTAACTTTTTCGGCTACCTAACGTAACTTAACCTATAAAGATAGGTTAGGTTAGGTTAGGTAGGGTTGGTTAGGTTCGGTCATATATCTACGTTAATTTTAACTCCAATAAAAAAAATTTGACCACATACATAATGAAATGGGTAGCTTTATCATTTCATAAGAAAAAAATTAGAGAAAATATATTAATTCAGGAAAACTTGGCTTATTAGGCAAATCGGGCCTTGCATAGTAGGCTGTAAAGTGCGTTCTGGCTACTAGGTACGACATATATATATATATATATATATATATATATATATATATATATGTATATATATATATATATATATATATATATATATATATATATATATATATATATATATATATATATATATATATATATATATATATATATATATATATTGTTATGATCTCAGCCTGCAGGAGAAACGAGTCTCCCTCCTTGAGAGTTATTCATCAAGCCTGACCTGATTAGAAGGTCTAGCAAATATTGAGGTGATAACGCATATGTAAAATAGTTGCTTGGATATGTATAACAATTTGAGATTATGGGCAATGAAGAAGAAAATAGATAAATGACTGGCTAGGAGATGTGGAAATTTTGCTGGAGGCGTGAGGCTCGCTTCTGGAGGGGCTTTGACCTCACTTGAGTGCCAGACATCGCAGGGAAAAGCCGCGCTCCGTTCGAGCTCCCGCCAGAAGGGAACCCCTAGTGATATATCTCGAAGAGAAGAGAAGTGTGTAGACGTGCCAGCTGTGGAACCGAGCTGGGAACGTTGTGGTCTCAAGTCCTGGTCGACGAAGTGTTTATTAAATCGCCCAGAGGCATTATTGTGGGCCGTGGAAGCGCCCTGACCAAGCTTGTCAGAGGGAGAAGCGCCCTCGACTAGAAGATCTGTGGTAAGCATGATATAAGCCAGTTCATAGTGATTGCTTGTAGTTGGTCGTGTGCCCAGCGACAGTAGCGATGTTTATTTATAAGTTAGACATGTTTTAATAAGGTAGAAAGCCTGAAATAAAAGAGTGAAGAGGAAGGAACACGGAGCGACGTCCGTCCCCTCTGAGCGCTGGCAGGCGACTGAGGGAGCCCGGCTCCTGACGGAGGAAGACCCTCCCAGCGAGTGAGGACCGCCGCCAGGCGAGGTGGAGTATGGACCCGCCCAAAACGGGGGAGTTCACTCTCACAGTATGTAGAGGACAGATAGAGGTTTGAGGCAAACATATTGTGTGATTATTTTTGTTTATGTGTTAGAGGGGAAACATTTTTATTGGAGTGTCGATGGGTTGCAGGTTTGTCTTTGGGGAAGAGGTTGCTGAGAACTTCGAAGCCAGCACAGATGAAGTAGTTGATGAGACTCCAAGGTAGTGGAGGAGAGGACCTCGAGCTGTGAAGAGAAGCAGCAGTGAAGAGGAGTGTCACGTGCTTCTGTAGAGGTGGAGAAGCACCATAGTTGCTCGAGGAAACTTCATGGTGTAGCAGCCAAGAGAGCTGTGGAGGAACCTAGCAGAAGGGTGAAGCACCGTAGTTGCTCAAGGAAACTTCATGATAGCAGCCTGGAGGAGCTGCAGAAGATCCTGGTAGTTAAGCCCAGAAGAACCTGAAGATCAGGGTAGTGAACTTCCAGAGGTGGAAGGGAAGTTCTGGTGGATTACTTGTAGGAAGTTGATGGTGTTTGATTGTCATTAGCGTGCAAGACGCAGTGAGAGGTGAGCGACTGTTTGCATTCTTATGTCAAGGAGTGTTTTATACTTAACTTTAGAGTTGCAGGCGTAGGCTGGATTACATACCGATGTATGCGTTCTAGGACTGATAGGGTGATCGATTGATCATTGTTGTGTATCAAGGAATATTTATAATGATATATGTTATTGCATTCAAATGCTGATTTTCTTTGTACACATTTATAGATACATATATATATTCTCCTGCTGATGGTGCAACAGTGTATGTAGACTTGATCAACTTGAGGAGGTTGATAGTATCAGGTGGTGAACCAGGAGATAGGATACCACTTGATAAGCTGATAATAGAGTTCTGATGGTGTTGGGGTGCAACCTGATGGTAATAGTATAGAGTATAGGATTCATTATTACTGTATGTGTGTATGTATTGTGTATGTGCTTTGTCCAGTAAATGTATCCCAATTTGCCGGTGTTTGCCCTTGTCCTAGTGAGGCTTCCCAGGAGGTAGTAAAGAAGGAGAGAGAGAAAGAACCAAGAACCACTGCTGTGGACAGGGTAGAAGGTAATACTAATAAGTCAAAAGGGGATTGAGGAGATCATATCACCTAAGGAGAGAGTGGGGAGTCACAGCGGCTCGAGTGGGTGTGTGCACGTGACAACGAGTCTAAGTGTTGGAGCCGCATCCCCTAAACGTGTGACGTTGAGCCCCTCTCCAAGAGCCAGAAGCGCCAAGGGTGATCTCCTAGGGAGGTATAAGCACTCTACCGAGTTGTGGGTTGGGTTGTCCATAGAGAAGGATCGACAACGACGACGACACCAACCAACACCAACTATAATAAATTGGGGGCCTGTCCGGGATAGTGAACTGACACACCCACACCCTGTCCAAGAGTGGATTTGTACACCCTTGCTGAAATAAACTGCGTGACCGCTGGTGTATATCCTCTCTCTTGGGAAGACTCACAGGACAAGATGGATAAGGTGCAAGCATTTGTGGAGTCAGGCAAGTCTGAGGACTTGGAAGGTTGCATGAGGGATCAATTGAAACAAATAGCAGAAAAATGTGGCATCTGGTTGAAAGCATCTAAAGTAGCTGGGATGAAGGATGAGATCCTGAGGCAGTTAAGAGCCAAAAATGAAGCAGCAGAACAAGGAGCCCAGAAAGGAGCTGAAAGTGGAAAGGAGGATGATGGGCAGGATGAAGTGAGATCCCAGGGATCAAGTAGGAGCAGCAGGAGTAGCCCCAGTAGCAGGAGTAGCCGGAATAGGAGCTTGGAGAGGTTCCAGTTAGAGCTCCAGATGCAGCAACAGCGTGAGGACAAGGAGAGACAGTTCCAGCTGGAAAAGATGAAATTAGAACTCCAGATAAAAGAGAAAACCAGGCTGGAAGTAGAAAAAGAGAAAACCAGGCTGGAAGTAGAGAAAGCAAGACTAGAGGTGGAGAAAGAAAAAGAGAAAACCAGAATAAGAGAACTGGAGTTGGAACAGGAGAAAGAAAAAGCCCAAGTCGAAAAAGAAAAAGAGAGAACAAAACAAATGCAGATAGAAGCGAATAGAATCTTGGCAGAGCAAAGGATTGAACATGGGTTGCCAGAGAGCACCACCCAGGTATCACACTCACCAGATGTTAGGGTTAGGGAGAAGGACATTCCCTTGTTTGTTCCTGAAGAGGCAGAGAGCTTCTTCGAGCATTTTGAAAAAGTAGCCAGTATCAAGGAGTGGCCACAGGAGGAATGGGCCCAGCTGGTCCAGTTAAGATTGACCGGTGCAGCCAGGGAGGCATACACCCAAGTGTCACTGGAAGAGTGCCAGGATTATGCCACAGTAAAGAGCAGCATATTGCACTCGTTTTAGTTAACCCCAGAAGTTTATAGGAAGCGCTTTAGAGAGATGATCAAAGTTGGAGCATGTACGTTTGCTGAGACAGCAAGAGATCTGGAAAGACGATTCCAGAAGTGGATTGAGGCTGCTGGAGTTGGATCTTACGCTGACCTGAAGCAACTGATGGTCATGGAGAAGTTCTTGGAGATGATGCATCCCGAAACAAAGTTCAAGATCCAAGAAGCAGGGATAAAGGAGGTGAAAGATGCCGCAGATAGAGCGGATATGATTACCGAAGCATATAAGAGCTTGAGGGAAAACAGAGTGAGAAGCGAGGCGAGATGCAGCAATGGCAGATCCAGTGGAGTCTGGGGAGGAAGAAATTATGAGAGACCCAGAAGAGTCTGGGGTGAGAAAAATTTTGATAAATGGGCAGATAAAAGTAAGTACCCTAAAACTCAGAAGAGTAGGTAGCGCACTTCATCTGAAAGTGAAGATGGAGGAGCTAAACGAGAAACTAATCGTTGTCCAGGAAATCAAGAGTCCAGTAAAGCCCCACAGAGTGCAGGTAGTGTGCCTGGCCCGAGGAACTCCACTACGAGTGGACAAAGTCAGAGCCACTCTGGTACATATAGAAGAGACTTTTCCCAGGTGAGGTGTTACAGTTGTAATGGATTGGGTCACGTGATGCGAGATTGTAGGCAGGGCAAGAGAATTGTGACCCTGGCCATGTGTGACCCCCGAAGTAAATATACTAATGTGTTCCGAGACAAACCACAGAAGGTGAACTTAGTGAACGAGAGGTATAGACCGTTCATGAGTAAAGGTTGGATCAGTATAGGAGGCCAACCTGAGGTAGAAGTTGGTATCTTAAGAGATACCGGAGCTAATCAGAGCTTGATTACGAGAAACCTGATTGGGAATAATCGACGGTTAGCTGGCAGGGGTAAGATGAGAGTATGTGGGTTATTGTCTGAGAGTGACATGCCCGTATGTACTGTCCAGCTAAGGTCGGAATATGTGTCGGCAGAGGTGATGTTGGGAGTATGCCCCGACATACCTATTCCGGGAATCCAAGTGATCCTGGGGAATGACTTGTGCGGGACAAAGGTATTGACAAGAGTCATGGCGGAGACTGTGCCAGAGGAGTGCCCAGAAGGCCACGGCATGGGTGGGACACCTGAGAGTGTGAACCTGACTGACATCCGAGGAGATGAGTCAGGAGACCGCCAAGCCATTGAGTACCCTGTCTCGGTAGTGATGAAGACAGAGGTGGCCGACAAGGAAGACGCTGGAGAAGATGATACAGTGTCGATTAAACCGGTGGAAGATATCGATGTAGATATATCATGGCTGTTTGATGAAGGTCCAGCCCAGGAAAATGAAGTCTCGGTGAGGTCAAAAGTGAAGATGGCCCAGCCGAAGAAGAATCATGTGAAGAGAGCGGACCTGAGTAGAGCCCAGACTGCTGAAATTAAGAGTCGGAAGGTGAATGCAACTGTGCTGAGTAGAAATGAGGAAGGATGTGGACATACTGAGGACGGGAGTAGAACGTCAAGTTGTCCACGAGCACAGAGGCATCTGGATAGTAGAGTTAAGTTGTTTGAGGTGTCAGGAGTTGACATGTTTCACAGAAAACGTGAAGAAAAGATAGTGAAGAAGAGTAGTAACCGAGAAAGTGAAAGGAGAAGAGACAGTATGTGTGAAGAGATGCTTACGAGCACTCTAGGAAAGGTAAAGCGACATGTACGGTCGAGTGCTGTTGAGTGTAGTACAGCGCTCGAAGAAACTTTTAGAGAATGAAGAAGAGTTGAAGGAGAAGAAAGGGAGTTGTATAGAAGTGAGAAGTGTGGGAAGATGATGATGATACAAGCATGGAGGAATAGAAGAAAGCCGAGGACTCGGTGGGAGTCGAACAGGATGAGGTCTCGGATATATGAGGAGACGAAAGGGAGGAGCGTCGGTGAAGACGAGGAAGTGAAGTATGATGACAGGAGACGAAAGTATAAAGGCAGTAGATGGAAGTGTGAAGACGACAGAGGAGGTACAGACAGTAGACGTCTGACTCTGGACGTGAAGAGAAGAAGACGAGGTAACAGAGGGTGGAAACAGTAAGTAGAGTGGACCGATGGAGTGCAGGCGTCCAAGGAGGACAGCCTAGCCAAGAGGTGCCAGAGAAGTCAAATCGTTTATGAGAAGATCATGTTTCTGGAGAGTTGTGAGCCGGATGTTGCAAGGTGCAACGAACTAATTGTAGACTCCTAAGGGAGTATATCGGTTGAAGAACGAGACAGTGGGGTGGCGGATGTATTATCCCGAGCTTTGCCACTGGAATAACTCTCAAAAATAAGGGGAGGGGAGTGTTATGATCTCAGCCTGCAGGGGAAACGAGTCTCCCTCCTTGAGAGCTATTCATCAAGCCTGACCTGATTAGAAGGTCTAGAAAATATTGAGGTGATAACGCATATGTAAAATAGTTGCTTGAATATGTATAACAATTTGAGATTATGGGCAATGAAGAAGAAAATAGATAAATGACTGGCTAGGAGATGTGGAAATTTTGCTGGAGGCGTGAGGCTCGCTTCTGGAGGGGCTTTGACCTCACTTGAGTGCCAGACATCGCATGGAAAAGCCGCGCTCCGTTCGAGCTCCCGCCAGAAGGGAACCCCTAGTGATATATCTCGAAGAGAAGAGAAGTGTGTAGACGTGCCAGCTGTGGAACCGAGCTGGGAACGTTGTGGTCTCAAGTCCTGGTCGACGAAATGTTTATTAAATCGCCCAGAGGCATTATTGTGGGCCGTGGAAGCGCCCTGACTAAGCTTGTCAGAGGGAGAAGCGCCCTCGACTAGACGATCTGTGGTAAGCACGATATAAGCCAGTTCATAGTGATTGCTTGTAGTTGGTCGTGTGCCCAGCGACAGTAGCGATGTTTATTTATAAGTTAGACATGTTTTAATAAGGCAGAAAGCCTGAAATAAGAGAGTGAAGAGGGAGGAACACGGAGCGACGTCCGTCCCCTCTGAGCGCTGGCAGGCGACTGAGGGAGCCCGGCTCCTGACGGAGGAAAACCCTCCCAGCGAGTGAGGACCGCCGCCAGGCGAGGTGGAGTATGGACCGGCCCAAAACGGGGGAGTTCACTCTCACAGTATGTAGACGACAGATAGAGGTTTGAGGCAAACATATTGTGTGATTATTTTTGTTTATGTGTTAGAGGGGAAACATTTTTATTGGAGTGTCGATGGGTTGCAGGTTTGTCTTTGGGGAAGAGGTTGCTGAGAACTTCGAAGCCAGCACAGATGAAGTAGTTGATGAGACTCCAAGGTAGTGGAGGAGAGGACCTCGAGCTGTGAAGAGGAGTGTCACGTGCTTCTGTAGAGGTGGAGAAGCACCATAGTTGCTCGAGGAAACTTCATGGTGTAGCAGCCAAGAGAGCTGTGGAGGAACCTAGCAGAAGGGTGAAGCACCGTAGTTGCTCAAGGAAACTTCATGATAGCAGCCTGGAGGAGCTGCAGAAGATCCTGGTAGTTAAGCCCAGAAGAACCTGAAGATCAGGGTAGTGAACTTCCAGAGGTGGAAGGGAAGTTCTGGTGGATTACTTGTAGGAAGTTGATGGTGTTTGATTGTCATTAGCGTGCAAGACGCAGTGAGAGGTGAGCGACTGTTTGCATTCTTATGTCAAGGAGTGTTTTATACTTAAGTTTAGAGTTGCAGGCGTAGGCTGGATTACCTACGGATGTATGCGTTCTAGGACTGATAGGATGATCGATTAATCATTGTTGTGTATCAAGGAACATTTATAATGATATATGTTATTGCATTCAAATGCTGATTTTCTTTGTACACATTTATAGATACATATATATATTCTCCTGCTGATGGTGCAACAGTGTATGTAGACTTGATCAACTTGAGGAGGTTGATAGTATCAGGTGGTGAACCAGGAGATAGGATACCACTTGATAAGCTGATAATAGAGTTCTGATGGTGTTGGAGTGCAACCTGATTGTAATAGTATAGAGTATAGGATTCATTATTACTGTATGTGTGTATGTATTGTGTATGTGCTTTGTCCAGTAAATGTATCCCAATTTGCCGGTGTTTGCCCTTGTCCTAGTGAGGCTTCCCAGGAGGTAGTAAAGAAGGAGAGAGAGAAAGAACCAAGAACCACTGCTGTGGACAGGGTAGAAGGTAATACTAAAAAGTCAAAAGGGGATTGAGGAGATCATATCACCTAAGGAGAGAGTGGGGAGTCACAGCGGCTCGAGTGGGTGTGTGCACGTGACAACGAGGCTAAGTGTTGGAGCCGCATCCCCTAAACGTGTGACGTTGAGCCCCTCTCCAAGAGCCAGAAGCGCCAAGGGTGATCTCCGAGGGAGGTATAAGCACTCTACCGAGTTGTGGGTTGGGTTGTCCGTAGAGAAGGATCGACAACGACGACGACACAAACCAACACCAACTATAATAATATACATTATTAAATATGACCGAAAAAGTAAGAATAATAATTCTAACACGAATTTTCTCGATCTTTCGTACATTTCTTTTCACTGTTGGTGGTAATTCAAAAATCAATTCTCCACAATTCATTTTTATTTCTAGTCTGACGCGACACTTGAGCGCGTTTCGTAAAACTTATTACATTTTCAAAGACTTTAGTTTACACATACATAACTGAATAGAACTTACACATCTCCGATTTGTTTATATCTACATTTGAGTGAGCTGGATGGGGTGAGGTGGTATTTAATAGGGTATTAAATTCATCAACACAAGACAGAACACGAAACAATGGGTATTGAATGGAAGTGATTGTAGAAAGCCTATTGGTCCATATTTCTTGATGCTTCTATATTGGAGCGGAGTCTTGAGGTGGGTAGAATATAGTTGTGCATTAATTGGCTGTTGATTGCTGGTGTTGACTTTTTAATGTGTAGTGCCTCGCAAACGTCAAGCCGCCTGCTATCGCTGTATCTATCGATGATTTCTGTGTTGTTTACTAGGATTTCTCTGGCGATGGTTTGGTTGTGGGAAGAGATTATATGTTCCTTAATGGAGCCCTGTTGTTTATGCATCGTTAAACGCCTAGAAAGAGATGTTGTTGTCTTGCCTATATACTGAGTTTTTTGGAGCTTACAGTCCCCAAGAGGGCATTTGAAGGCATAGGCGACGTTGGTCTCTTTTAAAGCGTTCTGCTTTGTGTCTGGAGAGTTTCTCATGAGTAGGCTGGCCGTTTTTCTGGTTTTATAGTAAATCGTTAGTTTTATCCTCTGATTTTTGTCTGTAGGGATAACATTTCTATTAACAATATCTTTCAGGACCCTTTCCTCAGTTTTATGAGCTGTGGAAAAGAAGTTCCTGTAAAATAGTCTAATAGGGGGTATAGGTGTTGTGTTAGTTGTCTCTTCAGAGGTTGCATGGCGTTTCACTTTCCTTCTTATGATGTCTTCGACGAAACCATTGGAGAAGCCGTTGTTGACTAGGACCTGCCTAATCCTACAGAGTTCTTCATCGACTTGCTTCCATTCTGAGCTGTGGCTGAGAGCACGGTCGGCATATGTGTTAACAACACTCCTCTTGTACCTGTCTGGGCAGTCGCTGTTGGCATTTAGGCACATTCCTATGCTCGTTTCCTTAGTGTAGACTGCAGTGTGGAAACCTCCGCTCTTTTCCATGACTGTTACATCTAAAAAGGGCAGCTTCCCATCCTTTTCCATCTCGTAAGTTAAACGCAGCACGGAACTCTGCTCAAATGCCTCCTTCAGCTCCTGCAGATGTCTGACATCAGGTACCTGTGTAAAAATGTCGTCAACATACCTGCAGTATATGGCCGGTTTCAAGTGCATGTCGACTAAGACTTTTTGCTCGATGGTACCAATGTAGAAGTTTGCAAACAGGACACCTAGGGGAGAACCCATGGCGACCCCATCTACTTGCTTATACATGTGCCCATCCGAGCTCAAGAAGGGTGCCTCTTTAGTACAAGCTTGGAGTAGTTTCCTTAGGATATTTTCTGGTATGTCAAGAGGAGTACAGGCTGGATCACGATACACTCTGTCGGCTATCATCCCGATTGTCTCGTCCACAGGTACGTTGGTGAACAGTGATTCTACGTCCAACGAGGCTCTTATTCCTGTGGCCCGTGTGCGCCGCAGTAAGTCAACAAATTCCTTTGGAGACTTCAGGCTGAAGGCGCAAAGGATATAAGGAGTCAGCAGGCCGTTGAGTCGCTTCGCCAGTCTGTACGTGGGTGTGGGTATCTGGCTAATGATTGGCCGAAGTGGGTTTCCAGGCTTGTGTGTCTTGACATTTCCATATGCATATCCAGGTTTATATTCCCCAATAATCTTTGGCAGGTGGAGTCCGGATTTCTTGGCGTTCACAGTTTCGATCAGTTTGTTGACCTTTGCTTTCAATTCGGCTGTAGTGTCCTTCGTTACCTTTTGGAATTTAGTTTGGTCAGAGAGTATGAGATTCATTTTCGCCAGATATTCGTCTTTTTTAAGAATGACGTATATTGGCAACTTGTCACCTCTCCTGACAACTATCTCCTTGTTCTCACGAAGGCTTTTAGCTGCCACTTTGAGCTCGGGGGACAGTATGGTGCTTCTGTAATTGCCTCGATTCTTTCCTCCTTCCGCAAATATATATATATATATATATATATATATATATATATATATATATATATATATATATATATATATATATATATATATATATATATATATATATATATATATATATATATATATATATTGGTGTATACTGGCAGCAGGTTTTCTTTTAAATATGTATCATTGAATATGACCGCATATTCTGTATTTACTGTTTTCTGATTTAGGGCTTCTATCCGTCTAACTATTTTCTTAGCATCAGGGCTTAGCTGAAATAGGAGTTCTCCAAAACTCATTTTCGTAATTTCCAGGTGAAGAAAAGAAGTGAATTACTATAGAATGTATTACACTTATTTATAAAATTTGCACAACGTTTCGAACCTCCATGGTTCATTCTCAAGTGAAAAGATTTTTCAGGACTGGTTGATTTTATTCCCGCACTGGGTCAGGTGATAAGACAATAAAGGTGAAAACATGGGGGGATACATAAGGGATAAATGGGGGGTGAAACATAAGAACATAAGAATAGAGGTAACTGCGGAAGGCCTATTGGCCCATAAGAGGCAGCTCCTATCTACATACAAAGATTAATCAAGTGTAATTGGCCTGCTATGTTGAACAGTGTCTTCTGTGTTGGCATCGTTATGTTCTGATCTTGTCCTTACTCTCATGGTGGGTAGAGTAAATAGTTCCGTGATTTGGGTGTTCATTGTAGGTTGTTCTATTCTAATGTGAATTGCTTCAAGAATTTGTAATCTTCTTGCATCTTGGGTTTTGTCTATTATACAGGTATTTTTGTTCAACATTTCTCTTGCTAGTGTGATGTCATGGGCTTGTCTCATGTGATTCCTGGGGGCACCGGATTGAAGATGGCATGTCAAATGCCTCGTCAGCTTGGTCGACGTCATACCTATGTACTTAAATTGAAGGTTACATCCTTCGTGGGGGCAAGTGTACATGTATACAACGCTTGACTGCTGTAGAGGGTTCTCCGTCGGCTTCGGGCTGTTTTTGATAAGGAGTTCGGAAGTCTTCCGAACTTCTTCGGAAGAGTTTGAAAAATGAAATCAGATTTAGCATAGAGTGGAATAGACCTGTAGGAGAAAATTCTGTTAAAGTGCCAGATTTTCGAAAAGCTGATTTTATAGCCTAAGAATTTTTTTGGGTCAAATAGATTGGAAAGTCCATCACCAGATTTCTCTGGTGATGGTTTGGTTGTGGGAAGAGATTATATGTTCCTTAATGGAGCCCTGTTGCTTATGCATCGTTAGTCTCTTCCCACAACCAAACCATCATATAATCTCTTCCCACAACCAAACCATCACCAGAGAAATCTTAGCAAACAACACAGAAATCATCGATAGCAGGCGGCTTGACATCTGCGAGGCACTACATATCAAGAAGTCAACACGAGCAATCAACAGCCAATTAATGCACAACAATATTCTACCCACTTCAAGACTCCGCTCCTATATAGAAGCATCAAGAAATATGGGCCAATAGGCCCTCTGCAATTACTTCCATTCTTACCTTCAATACCCATTGTTTCGTGTTCTATCCTGTGTTGAGAGTTTTGTTCACCTCATCCAAAACTGTTGTAACATATTACCTCACCCAAAATGCGGGTATAAAATGAAAAATGAAAGCTGTTTAAATCATAGCATAAGTAAGAACTCTGTTTAGTGTTTGCAGGTAATAGTTGTGTACGTGTAAACTAAAAGTCTTTGAAAATGTAATAAAAAATTTCGAAACGCGTTCAAGTGTCGCGTCAGACTAGAAATAAAAATGAATTTTGGAGAATTGATTTTTCAATTACCATCAACAGTGAAAAGAAACATAAGAAAGATCGAAAAAATTCGTGTTAGAATTATTAATCTTACTTTTTCGGTCATATTTAATATATATATATGGTCTGACCATATATATATATATATATATATATATATGGATTGACACTGTTATATGACAGTGTCAGACCACGGAGGAAAATTGAAACAGGAATTTCCTTAAGTACTTTCGTATATTAATACATCTTCAGAAGGATTGGATTTACAGATTGAGTACTGGACATAAATAGGCAGGAGAGAATGGTGGAGTGAGGTGAGGTGCAATACACGTACAATACAGACGGCCTATTGGCCCATCTGATGCAGCAACCACACACAGGCCCACACATAGATAATTATAGCACAAAATAGTAAATATTTACAATGAATTAGTGAGACAAATGTGTTCCAATGATCCTACATAAATCACTCTTTAATTGATCTATTAAAAATGGATCTAAGTTATATAAACCACTGCTAATGTTCAAATTACTTTCTTTTGTGATCTGTATCAAAGCAGATTCAATTATGTTCTGTTATAGTTATAGGTGCTTTTACAATTCGTTACTGAAGAAGCCATCTCCCAATCAATTTGGTGAGCATCTGCTGACAGATGAACAAACAAAGCATTAGACAATTGGCCATGTCTTACAGAGCGAAAATTCTGTTGTGAATTCTGTTGTAAATTCTTATGTTGCGAAATTCTACATTTCAAATCTTTAGATGTTTGCCCAACATAGAACATATTACAGTCTTTACAAGGTATTTTATAAATGACACAATTATCACTACGAGGGTTGTTCCTAACTAATAGCTTACCAACAAGAATATATACAATAATATATACAATATTATATACAGAATATATACAATACAATATATATATATCATTTTCATCGCAATGTAGGCCTAATGGAGTATTTTTAAACGCTACAATTAGCTAAATACACTTTAAAACACATTACAAGTACTCTACTGAAGATAATGAAATATAATAATCAATAATAATCAGCTGTTCGAAACGCTTTGCGAAATAGTGGCTTTAGGCATTGTATGTACTAGCTCTATCTATAAATCCATCAACTTTGTATCTTACCTAGTATGTATGTACCTTACCTGAATAAAAATTTATATATTTATTTATTCATAGTAAAATTATCTGGGTGTAAATTTAGCTGGAGAGAAAAAGGCTCCGCCAGGAGTTGAACCTGAGTCTGCCACTTTAAAGGCGGCCGTGCTGACCGCTGCACCACAGAGCCGGGTTCTGGAATTATTGTGTTTATTATATAAATGTTGTGGATGAAATGTTTATATAAGCAATATAAATGATCATAAGTTGTAAGGTGTGTGAGGGTAATTATTACTATACAAGGTGTGGCAAGGTTACAATACAATGGTGTGGCAGTAAGTGTTACTGTACAAGATGAGGCAGTAAATATTTCAATACAAGAGTGCGGCAGTGATACAATATACGGTGTGGCAACAAAGTGTTACATTATAAGGTGTGGCAGTGTTACATTACATAGTGTGGCAGAAAGTTTTACCATACAAGGTGTAGCAGTAAGGTGTAGCAGTAAGTATTACAATACAAGGTGTGGCAGTAAGAGTTACATTACAGGGTGTGGCAGTAAGAGTTACATTACAGGGTGTGGCAGTAAGAGTTACATTACAGGGTGTGGCAGTAAGAGTTACATTACAGGGTGTGAAAGTAAGAGTTGCATTACACGGTGTGGCAGTAAGAGTTACATTACAGGGTGTGGCAGTAAGAGTTACATTACACGGTGTAGCAGTAAGAGTTACATTACACGGTGTGGCAGTAAGAGTTACATTACAGGGTGTGGCAGTAAGAGTTACATTACAGGGTGTAGCAGTAAGAGTTACATTACAGGGTGTGGCAGTAAGAGTTACATTACAGGATGTGGCAGTAGGTGTTATAATGCAAAATGTGGGAATATGTCTTGAAATGCAAGATGTGATTGTGTTACAATACACGGTGTAGTAGTAAGTATTTCATTACAAGGTGTGGCAGTGTAACAATACAAGGTGTGGCAGTGTAACAATAGAACATGTGGCAGTGTAACAATAGAACATGTGGCAGTGTAACAATAGAACATGTGGCAGTGTAACAATACAACGTGTGGCAGTGTAACAATACAACGTGTGGCAGTGTAACAATACAACGTGTGACAGTGTAACAATACAACATGTGGCAGTGTAACAATACAACGTGTGACAGTGTAACAATACAACATGTGGCAGTGTAACAATACAACATGTGGCAGTGTAACAATACAACATGTGGCAGTGTAACAACACAACATGTGGCAGTGTAACAATTCAACATGTGGCAGTGTAACAATACAACATGTGGCAGTGTAACAACACAACATGTGGCAGTGTAACAATACAACGTGTGGCAGTGTAAAAAATACAACATATGGCAGTGTAACAATACAACATGTGGCAGTGTAACAATACAAGGTGTGGCAGTGTAACAATACAACATGTAGCAGTGTAACAATACAACATGTGGCAGTGTAACAATACAACGTGTGGCAGTGCAAGAATACAACATGTGGCAGTGTAACAATACAAGGTGTGGCAGTGTAACAATACAACATGTGGAAGTGTAACAATACAACGTTCCTTAATGTGTTGCGTAAGAAAGCAATCGTCAATTAATTCTAGAAAATCTTCTGCTTCACTATTCCCTGTTTTGTTCAATCAGTTTATTCCACTAAAATTAAAGTCACCCATGACATAAATACTGTTAGATCTAGATGCTCTAGATATTTCATCCCATAGATGCTTCGCTTCCATTCTGTCTAAATTTGGTGGCCTATATATAACTCCTACTATAATATTGTTTGCTTTTTCGTTTAATTCTACCCAAATAGTTTCTCTGTGTGGCTCAGTTTTGATTCCCTCTTTGAGACTATATTTCAAATTGTCCCTAACATATATGGCTGCTCCCCCTCCTCGTCAAATATATCGATCTGTGTGAAATAGTTTAAATCCCTTTATTTGATATTTAGCAAATAATTCTCTAGTTTATACATTCATCCACGTATCGGTAAGTGCAATAATATCTATTTTTTTTAATTATAGCATAAAATAGTAAATATTTACAATGAATTAGTGAGACAAATGTGTTCCAATGATCCTACATAAATCGCCCTTTAATTGATCTATTAAAAATGGATCTAAGTTATATAGACCACTGCTAATGTTCAAATTACTTTCTTTTGTGATCTGTATCAAAGCAGATTCAATTATGTTTCTGTTATAGTTATAGGTGCTTTTACAATTCGTTATTGAAGAAGCCATCTCCCAATCAATTTGGTGAGCATCTGCTGACAGATGAACAAACAAAGCATTAGACAATTGGCCATGTCTTACAGAGTATTTATGTTGCGAAATTCTACATTTCAAATCTTTAGATGTTTGCCCAACATAGAACTTATTACAGTCTTTACAAGGTATTTTATAAATGACACAATTATCACTACGACGGGCTGTTCCTAACTAATAGCTTACCAACAAGAATATATACAATAATATATACAATATTATATACAGAATATATACAATACAATATATATATAATTTTCATGGCAATGTAGGCCAAATGGAGTATTTTTAAACGCTACAATTAGCTAAATATACTTTAAAACACATTACAAGTACTTTACTGAAGATAATGAAATATAATAATCAGTAACAATCAGCTGGCCGAAACGCTTTGCGTAATAGTGGCTTTAGGCATTGTATGTACTAGCTCTATCTATAAATCCATCAACTTTGCATCTTACCTTGTATGTATGTACCTTACCTGAATAAAAATTTATTTATTTATTTATTTATTTATTCATAGTAAATTTATCTGGGTGTAAATTTAGCGGGAGAGAAAAAGGCTCCGCCAGGAGTTGAACCTGAGTCTGCCACTTTAAAGGCGGCCGTGCAGACCGCTGCACCACAGAGCCGGGTTCTGGAATTATTGTGTTTATTATATAAATGTTGGGGAAAAAATGTTTATATAAGCAATATAAATGATCATAAGTTGTAAGGTGTGTGAGGGTAATTATTACAATACAAGGTGTGGCACGGTTACAATACAATGGTGTGGCAGTAAGTGTTACTGTACAAGATGAGGCAGTAAATATTTCAGTACAAGAGTGCGGCAGTGATACAATATACGGTGTGGCAACAACGTGTTACATTATAAAGTGTGGCAGTGTTACATTACATAGTGTGGCAGAAAGTTTTACCATACAAGGTGTGGCAGTAAGTATTACAATACAAGGGTGTGACAGTAAGAGTTACATTACAGGGTGTGGCAGTAAGAGTTACATTACAGGGTGTGGCAGTAAGAGTTACATTACAGGGTGTGGAAGTAAGAGTTACATTACACGGTGTGGCAGTAAGAGTTACATTACAGGGTGTGGCAGTAAGAGTTACATTACAGGGTGTGGCAGTAAGAGTTACATTAAAGGGTGTGGCAGTAAGAGTTACATTACAGGGTGTGGCAGTAAGAGTTACACTACAGGGTGTGGCAGTAAGAGTTACATTACACGGTGTGGAAGTAAGAGTTACATTACAGGGTGTGGCAGTAAGAGTTGCATTACACGGTGTGGCAGTAAGAGTTAAATTACAGGGTGTGGCAGTAAGAGTTACATTACAGGGTGTGGCAGTAAGAGTTACATTACAGGGTGTGGCAGTAAGAGTTACATTGCAGGGTGTGGCAGTAAGAGTTACATTACAGGATGTGGCAGTAAGAGTTACATTACAGGATGTGGCAGTAAGAGTTACATTACAGGGTGTGGCAGTAAGAGTTACATTACAGGGTGTGGCAGTAAGAGTTACATTGCAGGGTGTGGCGGTCAGAGTTACATTACAGGATGTGGCAGTAGGTGTTACAATGCAAAATGCAGTAGTTTTACAATACAAAATGTGGGAATATGTCTTCAAATGCAAGATGTGATTGTGTTACAATACACGGTGTAGTAGTAAGTATTTCAATACAAGGTGTGGCAGTGTAACAATACAAGGTGTGGCAGTGAAACAATACAACATGTGGCAGTGAAACAATACAACATGTGGCAGGGTAACAATACAACATGTGGCAGTGTAACAATACAACATGTGGCAGTGTAACAATACAACGTGTGGCAGTGTAACAATATAACGTGTGGCAGTGTAACAATAAAACATGTGGCAGTGTAGCAATACAACATGTGGCAGTGTAGCAATACAACATGTGACAGTGTAACAATACAACATGTGTTAGTTTAACAATACTAGGTGTGGCAGTGTAACAATACAACGTGTGGCAGTGTAAGAATACAACGTGTGGCAGTAAACAATACAACGTGTGGCAGTGTAACAATACAACGTGTGGCAGTGTAACAATACTAGGTGTGGCAGTGTAACAATACAACATGTGGCAGTGTAACAATACAACGTGTGGCAGTGTAACAATACAACGTTCCTTAATGTGTTGCGTAAGAAATCAATCGTCAATTAATTCTAGAAAATATTCTGCTTCACTATTCCCTGTTTTGTTCAATCAGTTTATTCCACTAAAATTAAAGTCACCCATGACATAAATACTGTTAGATCTAGATGTTCTAGATATTTCATCCCATAGATGCTTTGCTTCCATTCTGTCTAAATTTGGTGGCCTATATATAACTCCTACTATAATATTATTTGCTTTTTCGTTTAATTCTATCCAAATAGTTTCTGTGTGTGGCTCAGTCTTGATTCCCTCTTTGAGACTAAATTTCAAATTGTCCCTAACATATATGGCTGCTCCCCCTCCTCGTCTAATATATCGATCTGTGTGAAATAGTTTAAATCCATTTATTTGATATTCAGCTAATAATTCTCTATTTTCTACATTCATCCACGTTTCGGTAAGTGCAATAATATTTTTTTTTTTTAATTATAACATAAAATAGTAAATATTTACAATGAATTAGTGAGACAAATGTGTTCCAATGATCCTACATAAATCACCCTTTAATTGATCTATTAAAAATGAATTTAAGTAATATAAACCACTGCTAATGTTCAAATTACTTTCTTTTGTGATCTGTATCAAAGCAGATTCAAATATGTTTCTGTTATAGTTATAGGAGCCGGCCGGCCGAGCGGACAGCACGCTGGACTTGTGATCCTGTGGTCCTGGGTTCGATCCCAGGCGCCGGCGAGAAACAATGGGCAGAGTTTCTTTCACCCTATTCCCCTGTTACCTAGCAGTAAAATAGGTACCTGGGTGTTAGTCAGCTGTCACGGGCTTTTTCCTGGGGGTTTTGGCCTGGTCGAGGACTAGGCCGCGGGGACACTAAAAATCCCCGAAATCATCTCAAGATAACCTCAAGATAGGTGCTTTTACAATTCGTTATTACAATTCGTTATATATAATACAACGT
Organism: Procambarus clarkii; assembly: GCF_040958095.1. Taxonomy (NCBI): domain Eukaryota; kingdom Metazoa; phylum Arthropoda; class Malacostraca; order Decapoda; family Cambaridae; genus Procambarus; species Procambarus clarkii. Next base: position 6,146,290 of record NC_091208.1, read on the forward strand.
GTGGCAGTGCAACAATACAACGTGTGGCTGTGTAACAATACAACATGTGGCAGTGTAACAATACAACATGTGGCAGTGTAACGATACAACATGTGGCAGTGTAACAATACAACGTGTGGCAGTGTAACAATACAACATGTGGCAGTGTAACAATACAACGTGTGGCAGTGTAACAATACAACGTGTGGCAGTGTAACAATACAACATGTGGCAGTGTAACAATACAACATGTGGAAGTGTAACAATACAACGTGTGGCAGTGTAACAATACAACGTTCCTTAATGTGTTGCGTAAGAAAGCAATCGTCAATTAATTCTTGAAAATCTTCTGCTTCACTATTCCCGGTTTTGTTCAATCAGTTTATTCCACTAAAATTAAAGTCACCCATGACATAAATACTGTTAAATCTAGATGCTCTAGATATTTCATCCCATAGATGCTTTGCTTCCATTCTGTCTAAATTTGGTGGCCTATATATAACTCCTACTATAATATTATTTGCTTTATCGTTTAATTCTATCCAAATAGTTTCTGTGTGTGGCTCAGTTTTATTCCCTCTTTGAGACTACATTTCAAATTGTCCCTAACATATATGGCTGCACCCCCGCCTCGTCTAATATATCGATCTGTGTGAAATAGTTTAAATTCATTTATTTGATATTCAGCAAATAATTCTCTATTTTCTACATTCATCCACGTTTCGGTAAATGCAATATTTTTCTATTTTTTTTAATTATAGCATAAAATAGTAAATATTTACAATAAATTAGTGAGACAAATCTGTTCCAATGATCCTACATAAATCGCCCTTTAATTGATATATTAAAAATGGATCTAAGTTATATAGACCACTGCTAATGTTTAAATTACTTTCTTTTGTGATCTGTATCAAAGCAGATTCAATTATGTTTCTGTTATAGTTATAGGTGCTTTTACAATTCGTTATTGAAGAAGCCATCTCCCAATCAATTTGGTGAACATCTGCTGACAGATGAACAAACAAAGCATTAGACAATTGGCCATGTCTTACAGAGTATTTATGTTGCGAAATTCTACATTTCAAATCTTTAGATGTTTGCCCAACATTGAACTTGTTACAGTCTTTACAAGGTATTTTATAAAGGACACAATTATCACTACGAGGGCTGTTTCTAACTTATAACTTACCAACAAGAATATATACAATAATATATTCAATATTATATACAGAATAGATACAATACAATATATATATAATTTTCATGGCAATGTAGGTCTAATGGAGTATTTTTAAACGCTACAATTAGCTAAATACACTTTAAAACACATTACAAGTACTCTACTGAAGATAATGAAATATAATAATCAATAATAATCAGCTGTTCGAAACGCTTTGCGAAATAGTGGCTTTAGGCATTGTATGTACTATCTCTATCTATAAATCCATCAACTTTGTATCTTACCTTGTATGTATGTACCTTACCTGAATAAAAATTTATATATTTATTTATTCATAGTAAAATTATCTGGGTGTAAATTTAGCTGGAGAGAAAAAGGCTCCGCCAGGAGTTGAACCTGAGTCTGCCACTTTAAAGGCGGCCGTGCTGACCGCTGCACCACAGAGCCGGGTTCTGGAATTATTGTGTTTATTATATAAATGTTGTGGATGAAATGTTTATATAAGCAATATAAATGATCATAAGTTGTAAGGAGTGTGAGGGTAATTATTACTATACAAGGTGTGGCAAGGTTACAATACAATGGTGTGGCAGTAAGTGTTACTGTACTAGATGAGGCAGTAAATATTTCAATACAAGAGTGCGGCAGTGATACAATATACGGTGTGGCAACAAAGTGTTACATTATAAGGTGTGGCAGTGTTACATTACATAGTGTCGCAGAAAGTTTTACCATACAAGGTGTAGCAGTAAGGTGTAGCAGTAAGTATTACAATACAAGGTGTGGCAGTAAGAGTTACATTACAGGGTGTGGCAGTAAGAGTTACATTACAGGGTGTGGCAGTAAGAGTTACATTACAGGGTGTGAAAGTAAGAGTTGCATTACACGGTGTGGCAGTAAGAGTTACATTACAGGGTGTGGCAGTAAGAGTTACATTACACGGTGTAGCAGTAAGAGTTACATTACACGGTGTGGCAGTAAGAGTTACATTACAGGGTGTGGCAGTAAGAGTTACATTACACGGTGTAGCAGTAAGAGTTACATTACAGGGTGTGGCAGTAAGAGTTACATTACAGGATGTGGCAGTAGGTGTTATAATGCAAAATGTGGGAATATGTCTTGAAATGCAAGATGTGATTGTGTTACAATACACGGTGTAGTAGTAAGTATTTCATTACAAGGTGTGGCAGTGTAACAATACAAGGTGTGGCAGTGTAACAATAGAACATGTGGCAGTGTAACAATAGAACATGTGGCAGTGTAACAATAGAACATGTGGCAGTGTAACAATACAACGTGTGGCAGTGTAACAATACAACGTGTGGCAGTGTAACAATACAACGTGTGACAGTGTAACAATACAACATGTGGCAGTGTAACAATAAGAGGTGTGTGGCAGTGTAACAATACAACATGTGGCAGTGTAACAATACAACATGTGGCAGTGTAACAACACAACATGTGGCAGTGTAACAATTCAACATGTGGCAGTGTAACAATACAACATGTGGCAGTGTAACAACACAACATGTGGCAGTGTAACAATACAACGTGTGGCAGTGTAAAAAATACAACATATTGCAGTGTAACAATACAACATGTGGCAGTGTAACAATACAAGGTGTGGCAGTGTAACAATACAACATGTAGCAGTGTAACAATACAACATGTGGCAGTGTAACAATACAACGTGTGGCAGTGTAAGAATACAACATGTGGCAGTGTAACAATACAAGGTGTGGCAGTGTAACAATACAACATGTGGAAGTGTAACAATACAACGTTCCTTAATGTGTTACGTAAGAAAGCAATCGTCAATTAATTCTAGAAAATCTTCTGCTTCACTATTCCCTGTTTTGTTCAATCAGTTTATTCCACTAAAATTAAAGTCACCCATGACATAAATACTGTTAGATCTAGATGCTCTAGATATTTCATCCCATAGATGCTTCGCTTCCATTCTGTCTAAATTTGGTGGCCTATATATAACTCCTACTATAATATTGTTTGCTTTTTCGTTTAATTCTACCCAAATAGTTTCTCTGTGTGGCTCAGTTTTGATTCCCTCTTTGAGACTATATTTCAAATTGTCCCTAACATATATGGCTGCTCCCCCTCCTCGTCTAATATATCGATCTGTGTGAAATAGTTTAAATCCCTTTATTTGACATTTAGCAAATAATTCTCTATTTTATACATTCATCCACGTATCGGTAAGTGCAATAATATCTATTTTTTTTAATTATAGCATAAAATAGTAAATATTTACAATGAATTAGTGAGACAAATGTGTTCCAATGATCCTACATAAATCGCCCTTTAATTGATCTATTAAAAATGGATCTAAGTTATATAGACCACTGCTAATGTTCAAATTACTTTCTTTTGTGATCTGTATCAAAGCAGATTCAATTATGTTTCTGTTATAGTTATAGGTGCTTTTACAATTCGTTATTGAAGAAGCCATCTCCCAATCAATTTGGTGAGCATCTGCTGACAGATGAACAAACAAAGCATTAGACAATTGGCCATGTCTTACAGAGTATTTATGTTGCGAAATTCTACATTTCAAATCTTTAGATGTTTGCCCAACATAGAACTTATTACAGTCTTTACAAGGTATTTTATAAATGACACAATTATCACTACGACGGGCTGTTCCTAACTTATAGCTTACCAACAAGAATATATACAATAATATATACAATATTATATACAGAATATATACAATACAATATATATATAATTTTCATGGCAATGTAGGCCAAATGGAGTATTTTTAAACGCTACAATTAGCTAAATATACTTTAAAACACATTACAAGTACTTTACTGAAGATAATGAAATATAATAATCAGTAACAATCAGCTGGCCGAAACGCTTTGCGTAATAGTGGCTTTAGGCATTGTATGTACTAGCTCTATCTATAAATCCATCAACTTTGCATCTTACCTTGTATGTATGTACCTTACCTGAATAAAAATTTATTTATTTATTTATTTATTTATTCATAGTAAATTTATCTGGGTGTAAATTTAGCGGGAGAGAAAAAGGCTCCGCCAGGAGTTGAACCTGAGTCTGCCACTTTAAAGGCGGCCGTGCAGACCGCTGCACCACAGAGCCGGGTTCTGGAATTATTGTGTTTATTATATAAATGTTGGGGAAAAAATGTTTATATAAGCAATATAAATGATCATAAGTTGTAAGGTGTGTGAGGGTAATTATTACAATACAAGGTGTGGCACGGTTACAATACAATGGTGTGGCAGTAAGTGTTACTGTACAAGATGAGGCAGTAAATATTTCAGTACAAGAGTGCGGCAGTGATACAATATACGGTGTGGCAACAACGTGTTACATTATAAAGTGTGGCAGTGTTACATTACATAGTGTGGCAGAAAGTTTTACCATACAAGGTGTGGCAGTAAGTATTACAATACAAGGGTGTGACAGTAAGTGTTACATTACAGGGTGTGGCAGTAAGAGTTACATTACAGGGTGTGGCAGTAAGAGTTACATTACAGGGTGTGGAAGTAAGAGTTACATTACACGGTGTGGCAGTAAGAGTTACATTACAGGGTGTCGCAGTAAGAGTTACATTACAGGGTGTGGCAGTAAGAGTTACATTAAAGGGTGTGGCAGTAAGAGTTACATTACAGGGTGTGGCAGTAAGAGTTACACTACAGGGTGTGGCAGTAAGAGTTACATTACACGGTGTGGAAGTAAGAGTTACATTACAGGGTGTGGCAGTAAGAGTTGCATTACACGGTGTGGCAGTAAGAGTTAAATTACAGGGTATGGCAGTAAGAGTTACATTACAGGGTGTGGCAGTAAGAGTTACATTACAGGGTGTGGCAGTAAGAGTTACATTGCAGGGTGTGGCAGTTAGAGTTACATTACAGGATGTGGCAGTAGGTGTTACAATGCAAAATGCAGTAGTTTTACAATACAAAATGTGGGAATATGTCTTCAAATGCAAGATGTGATTGTGTTACAATACACGGTGTAGTAGTAAGTATTTCAATACAAGGTGTGGCAGTGTAACAATACAAGGTGTGGCAGTGAAACAATACAACATGTGGCAGTGAAACAATACAACATGTGGCAGGGTAACAATACAACATGTGGCAGTGTAACAATACAACATGTGGCAGTGTAACAATACAACGTGTGGCAGTGTAACAATACAACGTGTGGCAGTGTAACAATAAAACATGTGGCAGTGTAGCAATACAACATGTGGCAGTGTAGCAATACAACATGTGACAGTGTAACAATACAACATGTGTTAGTTTAACAATACTAGGTGTGGCAGTGTAACAATGCAACGTGTGGCAGTGTAAGAATACAACGTGTGGCAGTAAACAACACAACGTGTGGCAGTGTAACAATACAACGTGTGGCAGTGTAACAATACTAGGTGTGGCAGTGTAATAATACAACATATGGCAGTGTAACAATACAACATGTGGCAGTGTAACAATACAACATGTGGCAGTGTAACAATACAACGTGTGGCAGTGTAACAATACAACGTTCCTTAATGTGTTGCGTAAGAAATCAATCGTCAATTAATTCTAGAAAATATTCTGCTTCACTATTCCCTGTTTTGTTCAATCAGTTTATTCCACTAAAATTAAAGTCACCCATGACATAAATACTGTTAGATCTAGATGTTCTAGATATTTCATCCCATAGATGCTTTGCTTCCATTCTGTCTAAATTTGGTGGCCTATATATAACTCCTACTATAATATTATTTGCTTTTTCGTTTAATTCTATCCAAATAGTTTCTGTGTGTGGCTCAGTCTTGATTCCCTCTTTGAGACTAAATTTCAAATTGTCCCTAACATATATGGCTGCTCCCCCTCCTCGTCTAATATATCGATCTGTGTGAAATAGTTTAAATCCATTTATTTGATATTCAGCTAATAATTCTCTATTTTCTACATTCATCCACGTTTCGGTAAGTGCAATAATATTTTTTTTTTTTAATTATAACATAAAATAGTAAATATTTACAATGAATTAGTGAGACAAATGTGTTTCAATGATCCTACATAAATCACCCTTTAATTGATCTATTAAAAATGAATTTAAGTAATATAAACCACTGCTAATGTTCAAATTACTTTCTTTTGTGATCTGTATCAAAGCAGATTCAATTATGTTTCTGTTATAGTTATAGGAGCCGGCCGGCCGAGCGGACAGCACGCTGGACTTGTGATCCTGTGGTCCTGGGTTCGATCCCAGGCGCCGGCGAGAAACAATGGGCAGAGTTTCTTTCACCCTATGCCCCTGTTACCTAGCAGTAAAATAGGTACCTGGGTGTTAGTCAGCTGTCACGGGCTTTTTCCTGGGGGTTTTGGCCTGGTCGAGGACTAGGCCGCGGGGACACTAAAAATCCCCGAAATCATCTCAAGATAACCTCAAGATAGGTGCTTTTACAATTCGTTATTACAATTCGTTATATATAATACAACGTGTGGCAGTGCAACAATACAACGTGTGGCTGTGTAACAATACAACATGTGGCAGTGTAACAATACAACATGTGGCAGTGTAACGATACAACATGTGGCAGTGTAACAATACAACGTGTGGCAGTGTAACAATACAACATGTGGCAGTGTAACAATACAACGTGTGGCAGTGTAACAATACAACGTGTGGCAGTGTAACAATACAACATGTGGCAGTGTAACAATACAACATGTGGAAGTGTAACAATACAACGTGTGGCAGTGTAACAATACAACGTTCCTTAATGTGTTGCGTAAGAAAGCAATCGTCAATTAATTCTTGAAAATCTTCTGCTTCACTATTCCCGGTTTTGTTCAATCAGTTTATTCCACTAAAATTAAAGTCACCCATGACATAAATACTGTTAAATCTAGATGCTCTAGATATTTCATCCCATAGATGCTTTGCTTCCATTCTGTCTAAATTTGGTGGCCTATATATAACTCCTACTATAATATTATTTGCTTTATCGTTTAATTCTATCCAAATAGTTTCTGTGTGTGGCTCAGTTTTATTCCCTCTTTGAGACTACATTTCAAATTGTCCCTAACATATATGGCTGCTCCCCCGCCTCGTCTAATATATCGATCTGTGTGAAATAGTTTAAATTCATTTATTTGATATTCAGCAAATAATTCTCTATTTTCTACATTCATCCACGTTTCGGTAAATGCAATATTTTTCTATTTTTTTTAATTATAGCATAAAATAGTAAATATTTACAATAAATTAGTGAGACAAATCTGTTCCAATGATCCTACATAAATCGCCCTTTAATTGATATATTAAAAATGGATCTAAGTTATATAGACCACTGCTAATGTTTAAATTACTTTCTTTTGTGATCTGTATCAAAGCAGATTCAATTATGTTTCTGTTATAGTTATAGGTGCTTTTACAATTCGTTATTGAAGAAGCCATCTCCCAATCAATTTGGTGAACATCTGCTGACAGATGAACAAACAAAGCATTAGACAATTGGCCATGTCTTACAGAGTATTTATGTTGCGAAATTCTACATTTCAAATCTTTAGATGTTTGCCCAACATTGAACTTGTTACAGTCTTTACAAGGTATTTTATAAAGGACACAATTATCACTACGAGGGCTGTTTCTAACTTATAACTTACCAACAAGAATATATACAATAATATATTCAATATTATATACAGAATAGATAAAATACAATATATATATAATTTTCATGGCAATGTAGGTCTAATGGAGTATTTTTAAACGCTACAATTAGCTAAATATACTTTAAAACACATTACAAGTACTCTACTGAAGATAATGATATATAATAATCAGTAATAATCAGCTGTCCTAAACGCTTTGCGTAATAGTGGCTTTAGGCATTGTATGTACTAGCTCTATCTATAAATCCATCAACTTTGTATCTTACTCTGTATGTATGTACCTTACCTGAATAAAAATTTATTTATTTATTTATTTATTCATAGTAAATTTATCTGGGTGTAAATTTAGCGGGAGACAAAAAGGCTCCGCCAGGAGTTGAACCTGAGTCTGCCACTTTAAAGGCGGCCGTGCTGACCGCTGCACCACAGAGCCGGGTTCTGGAATTATTGTGTTTATTATATAAATGTTGTGGATAAAATGTTTATATTAGCAATATAAATGATCACAAGTTGTAAGGTGTGTGAGGGTAATTATTACTATACAAGGTGTGGCTAGGTTACAATACAATGGTGTGGCAGTAAGTGTTACTGTACAAGATGAGGCAGTAAATATTTCAATACAAGAGTGCGGCAATGATACAATATACGGCGTGGCAACAACGTGTTACATTATAAGGTGTGGCAGTGTTACATTACATAGTGTGGCAGAAGGTTTTACTATACAAGGTGTGGCAGTAAGTATTACAATACAAGGTGTGGCAGTAAGAGTTACATTACAGGGTAAGGCAGTAAGAGTTACATAACAGGGTGTGGCAGTAAGAGTTACATTACAGAGTGTGGCAGTAAGAGTTACATTACAAGGTATGGAAGTAAGAGTTACATTACAGGGTGTGGCAGTAATAGTTATATTACAGGGTGTGGAAGTAAGAGTTACATTACACGGTGTGGCAGTAAGAGTTACATTACAGGGTGTGGCAGTAAGAGTTGCATTACACGGTGTGGCAGTAAGAGTTACATTACAGGGTGTGGCAGTAAGAGTTACATTTCACGGTGTGGCAGTATGAGTTACACTACACGGTGTGGCAGTAAGAGTTACATTACAGGGTGTGGCAGTCAGAGTTACATTACAGGATGTGGCAGTAGGTGTTACAATGCAAAATGCAGTAGTATTAAAATATAAAATGTGGGAATATATCTTGAAATGCAAGATGTGATTGTGTTACAATACACGGTGTAGTATTAAGTATTTCAATACAATGTGTGGCAGTGTAACAATACAAGGTGTGGCAGTGAAACAATACAACATGTGGCAGTGTAACAATACAATATGTGGCAGTGTAACAATACAACGTGTGGCAGTGTAACAATACAACGTGTGGCAGTGTAACAATACAACGTGTGGCAGTGTAACAATACAACGTGTGACAGTGTAACAATACAACATGTGGCAGTGTAAGAATACAACGTGTGGCAGTGTAGCAATACAACATGTGGCAGTGTAACAATACAACATGTGGCAGTGTAACAATACAAGGTGTGGCAGTGTAACAATACAACATGTGGCAGTGTAACAATACAAGGTGTGGCAGTGTAACAATACAATATGTGGAAGTGTAACAATACAACGTGTGGCAGTGTAACAATAAAACTTATGGCAGTGTAACAATACAACATGTGGCAGTGTAACAATACAAGGTGTGGCAGTGTAACATTACAATATGTGAAAGTGTAACAATACAACGTGTGGTAGTGTAACAATACAACGTTCCTTAATGTGTTGCGTAAGAAAGCAATCGTCAATTAATTCTAGAAAATCTTCTGCTTCACTATACCCTGTTTTGTTCAATCAGTTTATTCCACTAAAATTAAAGTCACCCATGACATAAATACTGTTAGATCTAGATGCTCTAGATATTTCATCCCATAGATGCTTCGCTTCCATTCTGTCTAAATTTGGTGGCTTATATATAACTCCTACTATAATATTATTTGCTTTTTCGTTTAATTCTACCCAAATAGTTTCTCTGTGTGGCTCAGTTTTGATTCCCACTTTGAGACTATATTTCAAATTGTCCCAAACATATATGGCTGCTCCCCCTCCTCGTCTAATATATCGATCTGTGTGAAATAGTTTAAATCCCTTTATTTGATATTTAGCAAATAATTCTCTATTTTATACATTCATCCACGTATCGGTAAGTGCAATAATATCTATTTTTTTTAATTATAGCATAAAATAGTAAATATTTACAATGAATTAGTGAGACAAATGTGTTCCAATGATCCTACATAAATCGCCCTTTAATTGATCTATTAAAAATGGATCTAAGTTATATAGACCACTGCTAATGTTCAAATTACTTTCTTTTGTGATCTGTATCAAAGCAGATTCAATTATGTTTCTGTTATAGTTATAGGTGCTTTTACAATTCGTTATTGAAGAAGCCATCTCCCAATCAATTTGGTGAGCATCTGCTGACAGATGAACAAACAAAGCATTAGACAATTGGCCATGTCTTACAGAGTATTTATGTTGCGAAATTCTACATTTCAAATCTTTAGATGTTTGCCCAACATAGAACTTATTACAGTCTTTACAAGGTATTTTATAAATGACACAATTATCACTACGACGGGCTGATCCTAACTTATAGCTTACCAACAAGAATATATACAATAATATATACAATATTATATACAGAATATATACAATACAATATATATATAATTTTCATGGCAATGTAGGCCAAATGGAGTATTTTTAAACGCTACAATTAGCTAAATATACTTTAAAACACATTACAAGTACTTTACTGAAGATAATGAAATATAATAATCAGTAACAATCAGCTGGCCGAAACGCTTTGCGTAATAGTGGCTTTAGGCATTGTATGTACTAGCTCTATCTATAAATCCATCAACTTTGCATCTTACCTTGTATGTATGTACCTTACCTGAATAAAAATTTATTTATTTATTTATTTATTTATTCATAGTAAATTTATCTGGGTGTAAATTAAGCGGGAGAGAAAAAGGCTCCGCCAGGAGTTGAACCTGAGTCTGCCACTTTAAAGGCGGCCGTGCTGACCGCTGCACCACAGAGCCGGGTTCTGGAATTATTGTGTTTATTATATAAATGTTGGGGAAAAAATGTTTATATAAGCAATATAAATGATCATAAGTTGTAAGGTGTGTGAGGGTAATTATTACAATACAAGGTGTGGCACGGTTACAATACAATGGTGTGGCAGTAAGTGTTACTGTACAAGATGAGGCAGTAAATATTTCAGTACAAGAGTGCGGCAGTGATACAATATACGGTGTGGCAACAACGTGTTACATTATAAAGTGTGGCAGTGTTACATTACATAGTGTGGCAGAAAGTTTTACCATACAAGTTGTGGCAGTAAGTATTACAATACAAGGGTGTGACAGTAAGAGTTACATTACAGGGTGTGGCAGTAAGAGTTACATTACAGGGTGTGGCAGCAAGAGTTACATTACAGGGTGTGGAAGTAAGAGTTACATTACACGGTGTGGCAGTAAGAGTTACATTACAGGGTGTCGCAGTAAGAGTTACATTACAGGGTGTGGCAGTAAGAGTTACATTAAAGGGTGTGGCAGTAAGAGTTACATTACAGGGTGTGGCAGTAAGAGTTACACTACAGGGTGTGGCAGTAAGAGTTACATTACACGGTGTGGAAGTAAGAGTTACAATACAGGGTGTGGCAGTAAGAGTTGCATTACACGGTGTGGCAGTAAGAGTTAAATTACAGGGTGTGGCAGTAAGAGTTACATTACAGGGTGTGGCAGTAAGAGTTACATTACAGGGTGTGGCAGTAAGAGTTACATTGCAGGGTGTGGCAGTAAGAGTTACATTACAGGATGTGGCAGTAGGTGTTACAATGCAAAATGCAGTAGTTTTACAATACAAAATGTGGGAATATGTCTAGAAATGCAAGATGTGATTGTGTTACAATACACGGTGTAGTAGTAAGTATTTCAATACAAGGTGTGGCAGTGTAACAATACAAGGTGTGGCAGTGAAACAATACAACATGTGGCAGTGAAACAATACAACATGTGGCAGGGTAACAATACAACATGTGGCAGTGTAACAATACAACATGTGGCAGTGTAACAATACAACGTGTGGCAGTGTAACAATACAACGTGTGGCAGTGTAACAATAAAACATGTGGCAGTGTAGCAATACAACATGTGGCAGTGTAGCAATACAACATGTGACAGTGTAACAATACAACATGTGTTAGTTTAACAATACTAGGTGTGGCAGTGTAACAATACAACGTGTGGCAGTGTAAGAATACAACGTGTGGCAGTAAACAATACAACGTGTGGCAGTGTAACAATACAACGTGTGGCAGTGTAACAATACTAGGTGTGGCAGTGTAATAATACAACATATGGCAGTGTAACAATACAACATGTGGCAGTGTAACAATACAACATGTGGCAGTGTAACAATACAACGTGTGGCAGTGTAACAATACAACGTTCCTTAATGTGTTGCGTAAGAAATCAATCGTCAATTAATTCTAGAAAATATTCTGCTTCACTATTCCCTGTTTTGTTCAATCAGTTTATTCCACTAAAATTAAAGTCACCCATGACATAAATACTGTTAGATCTAGATGTTCTAGATATTTCATCCCATAGATGCTTTGCTTCCATTCTGTCTAAATTTGGTGGCCTATATATAACTCCTACTATAATATTATTTGCTTTTTCGTTTAATTCTATCCAAATAGTTTCTGTGTGTGGCTCAGTCTTGATTCCCTCTTTGAGACTAAATTTCAAATTGTCCCTAACATATATGGCTGCTCCCCCTCCTCGTCTAATATATCGATCTGTGTGAAATAGTTTAAATCCATTTATTTGATATTCAGCTAATAATTCTCTATTTTCTACATTCATCCACGTTTCGGTAAGTGCAATAATATTTTTTTTTTTAATTATAACATAAAATAGTAAATATTTACAATGAATTAGTGAGACAAATGTGTTTCAATGATCCTACATAAATCACCCTTTAATTGATCTATTAAAAATGAATTTAAGTAATATAAACCACTGCTAATGTTCAAATTACTTTCTTTTGTGATCTGTATCAAAGCAGATTCAATTATGTTTCTGTTATAGTTATAGGAGCCGGCCGGCCGAGCGGACAGCACGCTGGACTTGTGATCCTGTGGTCCTGGGTTCGATCCCAGGCGCCGGCGAGAAACAATGGGCAGAGTTTCTTTCACCCTATGCCCCTGTTACCTAGCAGTAAAATAGGTACCTGGGTGTTAGTCAGCTGTCACGGGCTTTTTCCTGGGGGTTTTGGCCTGGTCGAGGACTAGGCCGCGGGGACACTAAAAATCCCCGAAATCATCTCAAGATAACCTCAAGATAGGTGCTTTTACAATTCGTTATTACAATTCGTTATATATAATACAACGTGTGGCAGTGCAACAATACAACGTGTGGCTGTGTAACAATACAACATGTGGCAGTGTAACAATACAACATGTGGCAGTGTAACGATACAACATGTGGCAGTGTAACAATACAACGTGTGGCAGTGTAACAATACAACATGTGGCAGTGTAACAATACAACGTGTGGCAGTGTAACAATACAACGTGTGGCAGTGTAACAATACAACATGTGGCAGTGTAACAATACAACATGTGGCAGTGTAACAATACAACGTGTGGCAGTGTAACAATACAACGTTCCTTAATGTGTTGCGTAAGAAAGCAATCGTCAATTAATTCTTGAAAATCTTCTGCTTCACTATTCCCGGTTTTGTTCAATCAGTTTATTCCACTAAAATTAAAGTCACCCATGACATAAATACTGTTAAATCTAGATGCTCTAGATATTTCATCCCATAGATGCTTTGCTTCCATTCTGTCTAAATTTGGTGGCCTATATATAACTCCTACTATAATATTATTTGCTTTATCGTTTAATTCTATCCAAATAGTTTCTGTGTGTGGCTCAGTTTTATTCCCTCTTTGAGACTACATTTCAAATTGTCCCTAACATATATGGCTGCTCCCCCGCCTCGTCTAATATATCGATCTGTGTGAAATAGTTTAGATTCATTTATTTGATATTCAGCAAATAATTCTCTATTTTCTACATTCATCCACGTTTCGGTAAATGCAATATTTTTCTATTTTTTTTAATTATAGCATAAAATAGTAAATATTTACAATAAATTAGTGAGACAAATCTGTTCCAATGATCCTACATAAATCGCCCTTTAATTGATATATTAAAAATGGATCTAAGTTATATAGACCACTGCTAATGTTTAAATTACTTTCTTTTGTGATCTGTATCAAAGCAGATTCAATTATGTTTCTGTTATAGTTATAGGTGCTTTTACAATTCGTTATTGAAGAAGCCATCTCCCAATCAATTTGGTGAACATCTGCTGACAGATGAACAAACAAAGCATTAGACAATTGGCCATGTCTTACAGAGTATTTATGTTGCGAAATTCTACATTTCAAATCTTTAGATGTTTGCCCAACATTGAACTTGTTACAGTCTTTACAAGGTATTTTATAAAGGACACAATTATCACTACGAGGGCTGTTTCTAACTTATAACTTACCAACAAGAATATATACAATAATATATTCAATATTATATACAGAATAGATACAATACAATATATATATAATTTTCATGGCAATGTAGGTCTAATGGAGTATTTTTAAACGCTACAATTAGCTAAATATACTTTAAAACACATTACAAGTACTCTACTGAAGATAATGATATATAATAATCAGTAATAATCAGCTGTCCTAAACGCTTTGCGTAATAGTGGCTTTAGGCATTGTATGTACTAGCTCTATCTATAAATCCATCAACTTTGTATCTTACTCTGTATGTATGTACCTTACCTGAATAAAAATTTATTTATTTATTTATTTATTCATAGTAAATTTATCTGGGTGTAAATTTAGCGGGAGACAAAAAGGCTCCGCCAGGAGTTGAACCTGAGTCTGCCACTTTAAAGGCGGCCGTGCTGACCGCTGCACCACAGAGCCGGGTTCTGGAATTATTGTGTTTATTATATAAATGTTGTGGATAAAATGTTTATATTAGCAATATAAATGATCACAAGTTGTAAGGTGTGTGAGGGTAATTATTACTATACAAGGTGTGGCAAGGTTACAATACAATGGTGTGGCAGTAAGTGTTACTGTACAAGATGAGGCAGTAAATATTTCAATACAAGAGTGCAGCAATGATACAATATACGGCGTGGCAACAACGTGTTACATTATAAGGTGTGGCAGTGTTACATTACATAGTGTGGCAGAAGGTTTTACTATACAAGGTGTGGCAGTAAGTATTACAATACAAGGTGTGGCAGTAAGAGTTACATTACAGGGTGTGGCAGTAAGAGTTACATAACAGGGTGTGGCAGTAAGAGTTACATTACAGAGTGTGGCAGTAAGAGTTACATTACAAGGTATGGAAGTAAGAGTTACATTACAGGGTGTGGCAGTAATAGTTATATTACAGGGTGTGGAAGTAAGAGTTACATTACACGGTGTGGCAGTAAGAGTTACATTACAGGGTGTGGCAGTAAGAGTTGCATTACACGGTGTGGCAGTAAGAGTTACATTACAGGGTGTGGCAGTAAGAGTTATATTTCACGGTGTGGCAGTATGAGTTACACTACACGGTGTGGCAGTAAGAGTTACATTACAGGGTGTGGCAGTCAGAGTTACATTACAGGATGTGGCAGTAGGTGTTACAATGCAAAATGCAGTAGTATTAAAATATAAAATGTGGGAATATATCTTGAAATGCAAGATGTGATTGTGTTACAATACACGGTGTAGTATTAAGTATTTCAATACAATGTGTGGCAGTGTAACAATACAAGGTGTGGCAGTGAAACAATACAACATGTGGCAGTGTAACAATACAATATGTGGCAGTGTAACAATACAACATGTGGCAGTGTAACAATACAACGTGTGGCAGTGTAACAATACAACGTGTGGCAGTGTAACAATACAACGTGTGACAGTGTAACAATACAACATGTGGCAGTGTAAGAATACAACGTGTGGCAGTGTAGCAATACAACATGTGGCAGTGTAACAATACAACATGTGGCAGTGTAACAATACAACATGTGGCAGTGTAACAATACAAGGTGTGGCAGTGTAACAATACAATATGTGGAAGTGTAACAATACAACGTGTGGCAGTGTAACAATAAAACTTATGGCAGTGTAACAATACAACATGTGGCAGTGTAACAATACAAGGTGTGGCAGTGTAACAATACAACATGTGGAAGTGTAACAATACAACGTGTGGCAGTGTAACAATACAACGTTCCTTAATGTGTTGCGTAAGAAAGCAATCGTCAATTAATTCTAGAAAATCTTCTGCTTCACTATTCCCTGTTTTGCTCAATCAGTTTATTCCACTAAAATTAAAGTCACCCATGACATAAATACTGTTAGATCTAGATGCTCTAGATATTTCATCCCATTGATGCTTTGCTTCCATTCTGTCTAAATTTGGTGGCCTATATATAACTCCTACTATAATATTATTTGCTTTTTCGTTTAATTCTATCCAAATAGTTTCTGTGTGTGGCTCAGTTTTGATTCCCTCTTTGAGACTACATTTCAAATTGTCCCAAACATATATGGCTGCTCCCCGTACTCGTCTAATATATCGTTCTGTGTGAAATAGTTTAAATCCATTTATTTGATATTCAGCTAATAATTCTCTATTTTCTACATTCATCCAAGTTTCGGTAAGCGCAATAATATCTATTTTTTTTTAATTATAGCATAAAATAGAAAATATTTACAATGAATTAGTGAGACAAATGTGTTTCAATAATCCTACATAAATCGCCCTTTAATTGATCAATTAAAAATGGATCTAAGTTATATAGACCACTGCTAATGTTCAAATTACTTTCTTTTGTGATCTGTATCAAAGCAGATTCAATTATGTTTCTGTTATAGTTATAGGTGCTTTTACAATTCGTTATTGAAGAAGCCTTCTCCCAATCAATTTGGTAAGCATCTGCTGACAGATGAACAAACAAAGCATTAGACAATTGGCCATGTCTTACAGTGTATTTATGTTGCGATATTCTACATTTCAAATCTTTAGATGTTTGCCCAACATAGAACTTATTACTGTCATTACAAGGTATTTTATAAATGACACAATTATCGCTACGACGGGCTGTTCCTAACTTATAGCTTACCAACAAGAATATATACAATAATATATACAATATATACAATAATATATCCAATATTATATACAGAATATAAACAATACAATATATATATAATTTTCATGGCAATGTAGGCCTAATGGAGTATTTTTAAACGCTATAATTAGCTAAATATACTTTAAAACACATTACAAGTACTCTACTGAAGATAATGATATATAATAATCAGCTGCCCGAAACGCTTTGCGTAATAGTGGCTTTTGGCATTGTATGTACTAGCTCTATCTATAAATCCATCAACTTTGTATCTTACCTTGTATGTATGTACCTTACCTGAATAAAAAATTATTTATTTATTTATTTATTCATAGTAAATTTATTTGGGTGTAAATTTAGCGGGAGAGAAAAAGGCTCCGCCAGGTGTTGAACCTGAGTCTGCCACTTTAAAGGCGGCCGTGCTGACCGCTGCACCACAGAGCCGGGTTCTGGAATTATTGTATTTATTATATAAATGTTGTGGATAAAATGTTTATATAAGCAATATAAATGACCATAAGTTGTAAGGTGTGAGGGTAATTATTACTATACAAGGTGTGGCAAGGTTACAATACAAGGTATGGCAGTAAGAGTTACATTACAGGGTGTGGCAGTAAGAGTTGCATTACACGGTGTGGCAGTAAGAGTTACATTACAGGGTGTGGCAGTAAGAGTTACATTACACGGTGTGGCAGTAAGAGTTACATTACACGGTGTGGCAGTAAGAGTTACATTACAGGGTGTGGCAGTAAGAGTTACATTACACGGTGTGGCAGTAAGAGTTACATTACAGGGTGTGGCAGTAAGAGTTACATTACAGGGTGTGGCAGTAAGAGTTACATTACAGGGTGTGGCAGTAAGAGTTTCATTACAGGGTGTGGCAGTAAGAGTTACATTACAGGGTGTGGCAGTAAGAGTTACATTACAGGGTGTGGCAGTAAGAGTTACATTACAGGATGTGGCAGTAAGAGTTACATTACAGGGTGTGGCAGTAAGAGTTACATTACAGGGTGTGGCAGTAAGAGTTACATTACAGGATGTGGCAGTAGGTGTTACAATGCTAAATGCAGTAGTATTACAATACAAAATGTGGGAATATGTCTTGAAATGCAAGATGTGATTGTGTTACAATACACGGTGTAGTATTAAGTATTTCAATACAAGGTGTGGCAGTGTAACAATACAAGGTGTGGCAGTGAAACAATACAAAATGTGGCAGTGTAACAATACAACATGTGGCAGTGTAACAATACAACATGTGGCAGTGTAACAGTACAACGTGTGGCAGTGTAACAATACAACGTGTGGCAGTGTAACAATACAACATGTGGCAGTGTAACAATATAACATGTGGCAGTGTAGCAATACAACATGCGGCAGTGAAACAATACAACGTGTGACAGTGTAACAATACAACATGTGGCAGTGTAAGAATACAACGTGTGGCAGTGTAGCAATACAACGTGTGGCAGTGTAACAATACAACATGTGGCAGTGTAACAATACAACATGTGGCAGTGTAACAATACTAGGTGTGGCAGTGTAACAATACAACGTGTGGCAGTGTAACAATACAACGTGTGGCAGTGTAACAATACAACGTGTGGCAGTGTAACATTACAACATATGGCAGTGTAACAATACAACATATGGCAGTGTAACAATACAACATGTGGCAGTGTAACAATACAAGGTGTGGCAGTGTAACGATACAACGTTCCTTAATGTGTTGCGTAAGAAAGCAATCGTCAATTAATTCTAGAAAATCTTCTGCTTCACTATTCCCTGTTTTGTTCAATCAGTTTATTCCACTAAAATTAAAGTCACCCATGACATAAATACTGTTAGATCTAGATGCTCTAGATATTTCATCCCATAGATGCTTTGCTTCCATTCTGTCTAAATTTGGTGGCCTATATATAACTCCTACTATAATATTATTTGCTTTTTCGTATAATTCTACCCAAATAGTTTCTGTGTGTGGCTCAGTTTTGATTCCTTCTTTGAGACTACATTTCAAATTGTCCCTAACATATATGGCTGCTCCCGCTCCTCGTCTAATATATCGATCTGTGTGAAATAGTTTAAATCCATTTATTTGATATTCAGCAAATAATTCTCTATTTTCTACATACATCCACGTTTCGGTAAGAGCAATAATATCTATTTTTTTTAATTATAGCATAGAATAGTAAATATTTACAATGAATTAGTGAGACAAATGTGTTCCAATAATCCTACATAAATCGCCCTTTAATTGATCTATTAAAAATGGATCTAAGTTATATAGACCACTGCTAATGTTCAAATTACTTTCTTTTGTGATCTGTATCAAAGCAGATTCAATTATGTTTCTGTTATAGTTATAGGTGCTTTTACAATTCGTTATTGAAGAAGCCATCTCATAATCAATTTGGTAAGCATCTGCTGACAGATGAACAAACAAAGCATTAGACAATTGGCCATGTCTTACAGAGTATTTATGTTGCGAAATTCTATATTTCAAATATTTAGATGTTTGCCCAACATAGAACTTATTACAGTCTTTACAAGGTATTTTATAAATGACACAATTATCACTTCGAGGGCTGTTCCTAACTTATAGCTTACCAACAAGAATATATACAATAATATATACAATATTATATACAGAATATATACAATGCAATATATATATAATTTTCATGGCAATGTAGGCCTAATGGAGAATTTTTAAACGCTACAATTAGCTAAATATACTTTAAAACACATTACAAGTACTCTACTGAAGATAATGAAATATAATAATCAGTAATAATCAGCTGGCCGAAACGCTTTGCGTAATAGTGGCTTTAGGCATTATATGTACTAGCTCTATCTATAAATCCATTAACTTTGTATCTTACCTTGTATGTATGTACCTTACCTGAATAAAAATGTATTTATTTATTTATTCATAGTAAATTTATCTGGGTGTAAATTTAGCGTGAGAGAAAAAGGCTCCGCCAGGAGTTGAACCTGAGTCTGCCACTTTAAAGGCGGCCGTGCTGACCGCTGCACCACAGAGCCGGGTTCTGGAATTATTGTGTTTATTATATAAATGTTGTGGATAAAATGTTTATATAAGCAATATAAATGATCATAAGTTGTAAGGTGTGTGAGGGTAATTATTACTATACAAGGTGTGGCTAGGTTACAATACAATGGTGTGGCAGTAAGTGTTACTGTACAAGATGAGGCAGTAAATATTTCAATACAAGAGTGCGGCAGTGATACAATATTCGGTGTCGCAACAACGTGTTACATTATAAGGTGTGGCAGTGTTACATTACATGGTGTGGCAGAAAGTTTTACCATACAAGGTGTGGCAGTAAGTATTACAATACAAGGTGTGGCAGTAAGAGTTACATTACAGGATGTGGCAGTAAGAGTTACATTACAGGGTGTGGCAGTAAGAGTTACATTACACGGTGTGGCAGTAAGAGTTACATTACACGGTGTGGCAGTAAGAGTTACATTACAGGGTGTGGCAGTAAGAGTTACATTACAGGGTGTGGCAGTAAGAGTTACATTACAGGATGTGGCAGTTGGTGTTACAATGCAAAATGCGGGAATATGTCTTGAAATGCAAGATGTGATTGTGTTACAATACACGGTGTAGTAGTAAGTATTTCAATACAAGGTGTAGCAGTGTAACAATACAAGGAGTGGCAGTGTAACATTAAACCATGTGGCAGTGTAACAATATAAGGTGTGGCAGTGTAACAATACAACATGTGGCAGTGTAACATTACAACATGTGGCAGTGTAACATTACAACATGTGGCAGTGTAACATTACAACATGTGGCAGTGTAACAATATAAGGTGTGGCAGTGTAACAATACAACATGTGGCAGTGTAACAATATAAGGTGTGGCTGTGTAACAATATAAGGTGTGGCATTGTTACAATACAAGGTGTGGCAGTGTTAAAATATAAGGTGTGGCAGTGTTAAAATATAAGGTGTGGCAGTGTTAAAATATAAGGTGTGGCAGTGTTAAAATATAAGGTGTGGCAGTGTTAAAATATAAGGTGTGGCAGTGTTAAAATATAAGGTGTGGCAGTGTTAAAATATAAGGTGTGGCAGTGTTAAAATATAAGGTGTGGCAGTGTTAAAATATAAGGTGTGGCAGTGTTAAAATATAAGGTGTGGCAGTGTTAAAATATAAGGTGTGGCAGTGTTAAAATATAAGGTGTGGCAGTGTTAAAATATAAGGTGTGGCAGTGTTAAAATATAAGGTGTGGCAGTGTTAAAATATAAGGTGTGGCAGTGTTAAAATATAAGGTGTGGCAGTGTTAAAATATAAGGTGTGGCAGTGTTAAAATATAAGGTGTGGCAGTGTTAAAATATAAGGTGTGGCAGTGTTAAAATATAAGGTGTGGCAGCAGGTGTTTCATGTTAGGGTAGGGCAGTTAGTGTTACAATAAATAGTGAGGTAGTAAGTATTACAGTAAAACATGTGGCATTGTTACAATACAAGGTGTGGCAGTCAGTTTTACATTAAAATGGGTGGCAGAAAGCGTTACAGTGCAAAGTGTGGCAGTAATAAAATAAAAGGAGTGGGGCTATGTGTTGCAATGCAAGATGTGATAGTGTTACAATGCAAGATGTGGCATTAAGTGTTACGTTACGGGGTATGACAGTAAGTGTTACGTTACGGGGTATGGCAGTAAGTGTTACAATGTAAAGACGTGTATTCCAATACAAGGCTGATTACAATGTATTGTAATACGTCTTATATTACAATACAAGGCGTGGGACTATGTGTTGCAATGAAAGGTTTGATGGTGTTACTATACATGGCGTAACAGTAAGTGTTGCAATACAAGGTGTGGCAGTGTTAAAATACAAGATGTGGCAGAAAGTATTAGCATAAAAGGTGTAGCAATGTTACAATACAGGATGTGTGGCAGTAAGTGTTACAATTCATTATGATGCGGAAAGTGTTGAAATACAAAGTGTGGCAGAATGGTGGTGTCACAATTATCAGTGATGGGTGAGGAATCAATCAACACAGATACAGCAACAGTCACTTAATGTCCTCTGATACTCACCACATAATTCATACAAGAAATATCACCTGCCACCTGTCAAAAATGGTGCACATCGGTAGTCTGATTCAGTACACATCAATAAAGTGACATTTTATGTTACAAGGTCATTAGACCGTACAAATGCAGACCAAGACGCAGAGCGGCCGCTCGTTCTGAATCGTCACCGAGCAGTGAGCCAGCGGCGGGCAGGAGAGCATCGAGTCGCACTTTATCCACCACCGCAAAATACCTGTCACTTCTTCTTATATCACAATCACAGAACATGACATTTACAAGCAATAAATCCTTGGATATACATAACTAATTTAGTATTAGAAAATACATTTCCCAAGAGAGTATCGGATCCGAGGATCATACACAAAAGATAATATATTTATATATAAAAAAATCAAACAAAGAGTTCATATTTAAGAGACTTGGTAGTATTGACTTGACCCGTACGCAAGGCGGATGGGGGAGGGGGGGAGGAGGATTAATGGAGAATTCGAGAACTTTCCAAGTCAAGCTCTAATACATCATTATACTTTAATATAAAGAAAGTATAATATACACAACCTAATCACACAAACCTGCGTATTTGTATATGTTCTCACAATACAAGTATATCAAGTACTAAGTACGATCAGTGCAAAGAGACAAGAGGCTATTACACTTATCAGCAAGGAAATGGATATATCATAGTACATACTGTTATGATCCCAGGCTGCCTGAGAAACGAGTCTACCCCTGAGAGTTATTCTGTCAGACCTGACCTAACTGAGAGGTGAAAGAAATATAGGCTGGTGAATGTATATATTAAAAACTTGGCTAATGTGGACGAACAATTAAAAGCATGGGCAGTTCATGAATGTGTACATAAATGACTTTACATGAGATGTCGAAAGTTTGTGAGGAAGGCATGAGGCCCATGTCAGGGGTCTTGACCTTACTTGAGTAGTGTAAGTCGTGGAAGCAGGATGCAGTGTCTTTAAGCTCTTGGTAACAGAAGAAGAATCTCTATTTACGTGCTCCATCAAGAGGAGAATTAGCCAGGCGTTATTGTATGAAGCCTGGGGACGACTAGTCAGTAGGGAGAGAAGCCCTGTAGAGAAGTTTAAAGGGCAATTTTGTTAGGTAATTATCAAAAGAAGGCACCAAACCGGGAAGGCTATGTAGCACCATCAAAGTGCGAAATAATCAGAGAGCGCTAAATATCACCAATGGCAATTTTGTAATGCTAAACCATTTTAACCAGTTAACAGTGATTGCATATAGTTGGTCGTGTGCCCAGGGACCGTAGCAAGTGTCTATTGATATATTAGGCATATTTTGTTAAGGCAGAAGTCCTAAATAAGGAAATAAGGATAAGGAAGCCAGCTGGAGGGACGAGCGGCGCATCCTTCCTCGCGAGCTCTTGAGGGCAACTGACAGGGCCAGCCGCCGGCTGCCTCAAGAGCGAGGACCCCGGCCAGGCGGAGGATGGACCAGCCCAAACAAAGGGGAGTCCCCTCACAGCCTGTGGGAAGCAGTGAGGTGTCGAGTGGAGACATTTATTATGTGTAGTTTATTTTAGTTATATGTTTGTTGAGGAACATCTTTATTGGCTTGGCAATGGGTTGTAGCTTTGTCTGGGGGAAGGAGTTGCTGAGAACTTCGAGCCAATAGAGGGAGTTAGTGGATAGAACTCCAAGGCAGTTGAAGGAGCAGTGCACTCTGAAAAAGAGTAGCCCCATAGTGAGGAGTTGGACCTCAAACTGTGGGAGGAAGAGCAGTGAAGTGAAGTTTCACGTGCTTCTGTGATTCCAGTGGTGAAGCACCATTGCTGTTAAGAAAGACTTCATGGTGTAGCTGCCGGATGAGCTGTAGAAGACCCTGGTAGACAATTCTAGGAGGAACTGATGATGTTCAGGGTAGTGGACCTCTAGGTGTAGAGAAGCGGTTCTTAGTGACTACTTATATAGAGGGCTGATAGAGTGTTTGAGTGTCATTAGCGTGCGTGACGCTGTGGGAGGTGAGTGATTGGATATTTTTGTGTCAAGGAATATTTATACTGATGTTTATGTTGTTGCAGCCATAGGCTGGAGTCCTTGTGTATATTTATTTATATATATTCTAGAGCTGGTTGTTATAACTGGTTAGGTGTTAAACCTTGATTAAACGTTGTACCAATGTTGTAGTTTCGGTGTGTGTATGGCGGGAAGGCATAGCGTTGTTACAATACATGACGTAGCAGTAAGTTTTGAAACTTACCTTTGAAACTTTTGAAACCTTTGAAACTTGTTTGTAATTGAACAACCAACGAAATGTTCCATTTCCAGTATTAGGAACCCATGGGACCGACCCACCTAATGTATTGGCATTAAGACACGTAACGTCCCACATACTGTAATTGTCACCAACGTAACGTACCAATATCAGTTCTACAATTCTAATTATTATTTTTTGTTTAATAGAACAAATGCTTCAATGTTTGTTATTTCAAAGTAAAATAAATAGATAACAAATGATCATGACACTGTAGTTTTTCATATATACTATAATTATCTAAATATACATATTCACATTTACAAATACTTAATTGAAGATATTGTAAAATAATAATCAGTAAATTTATCTGGGTGCAAATTTACCTGGAGACAAAAAACCTGAGGTTGCCACTTTAGAGACGGACGTGCTGACCGCTGCACCACAGAGCCGGGCTCTGGAATTATGATGTTCATTATATAAATGTTGCAGATAAAATGGTTATATAAACAAAATATATTATCATAAGTGACAACGTATGACAGTATGATTACAATAATTGGAGTAACAGTGTTACAAAACAAGGTGTGGCAGTAAGTAAGTGTAGTAAGTAAGTGGCAGTAAGACAAGTGGCATAACCAAATCAATCAACAAAAAACACGAATATGAAAAGAAATTTAGGTTTGGCCTAGTTACAAAGGAAGTAATTAAGAGGTACTCATCAGTGCTTACCAGTATCATAAGAAAAGCTAAACTTTCATATTATGAGACTAGATTCAAAGAAGCAAAAGGCAACATGAAAAGCACATGGAAAACCATCTCTAATATCCTAGGAACTAAACAACACTCCCACAACCAGATAACACTCTCTAAGGATGGCCTTACACTGTCATCTGATTTAGAAATAGCGAATGAATTTAATAGCTTCTTTTCATCGGTTGGTGCTAACCTTGACAGTAAAATCCCACAGACTCAGTCACATATCAACACATATCTCTCAGGCAGCTATCCAAACTCTCTTCTCCTCTCACCAGTCAGCCCGACAGATGTTGTGTCCATCATACACTCACTAAAAACCAAAGCTGGGAACATCAGTGAAATACCATCCATTATATACAAGAGCGCCTCCCACGCCCTTGCCCCACCTATAACTCTGCTGTTCAACAAATCCCTTGAGTGTCATACCTTCCCTGACATCCTTAAAAAAGCAAGAGTAACACCAGTTCATAAAGGAGGTAATCCGGCAGACATAAACAATTATAGACCAATATCAAACCTACCCATACTATCAAAAATATTTGAAAAAATTATCTACAAACAGCTTTACTCCTACCTCGTAAAATTTGACATTCTTAGCCCCTGTCAGTTTGGCTTCCGCTCCCAAAAGAGTACCAACGATGCAATTATTAGTCTCCTTGATATAATTTACTCAGCCCTTGACAAAAATGAGTTTCCGATTGGACTCTTCATTGACCTGAGAAAGGCCTTTGATACTGTTAATCACAATTACCTCTTACATAAACTCCATCATTATGGAATTCGAGGCCATATACTGGACTATATCCAATCCTATTTTAGTGATAGACACCAATGTGTAGCCATCAATAATATAACCTCTCCCACTCTACCAATAACCGTTGTAGTGCCACAGGGCAGCATTTTGGGACCTCTCTTATTTCTTATTTACATCAATGATCTGCCTAACGTCTCTAACATTCTGAAACCTATTTTGTTTGCTGATGATACTACCCTCATCTACTCAACAACCCACATACACTAAATAATGTTGTTAATAATGAACTAAAAAAAGTCCACTTATGGATGTCAACCAACAAACTAACACTTAACATAGAAAAGACCTACTACATCCTATTTGGAAGTAAATCTACAAATGCAATTCAGCTTCAGATAGACAATGTAAACATTAGCAATAAAAATGATGGAAAGTTTCTTGGCCTATTCCTAGACAAGAGACTCAACTTCAGTACCCACATACAACACATAACTAAGAAAGTCTCTAAAACAGTTGGTATACTCTCCAAAATCAGATATTATGTACCTAACTCTGCTCTCATCTCTCTATATTATGCACTAATCTATCCCTATCTTAATAATGGTATCTGTGCATGATCTTCAACTACAGCAAACCACCTCAAGTCCATCATTACCCAGCAAAAATCTGCTATCAGAATAATAACAAATTCTGCTTTCAGACAACACTGAGCCCCCTTGTTTAACTCCCTAAACATGCTAAACATAATCTCACTCCACAAATTCTCCTGTGTCAACTACATTTACAAAACCCTGTTCTTAAATGCAAATCCTTGTCTGAAACTCTTCCTGGACAGATGTAATAGGACCCATTATCACCACACCAGAAATAAATATCTCTTTGATATCCCCAGAGTCAAACTTAATTTGTGTAAACACTCTATGCAAATAAAGGGGCCCAGTCTATTGAACTCACTCCCTATTGAATTGAAAAGCTGTCCAACTTTTGCATCATTCAAAAACAATACTAAAAAGTACCTAATTTCATCTTCATAGTTTTTTACCTTTTGCTTTAAAACTGCACTGTATCTATTGCTACCCAATCTCCCAATCTTTATGTACCCAATCTGAACATCTTTATCATTGCGATCATTGCTGTCTTCTTATATGTACTGTCAATCTGCTGTATGGTGTCTATTAATCTTGTTTAAATTACCAATCAAGCTGTCAATGTAATCAATCAGAGCTTTAATATACCAATGTGCTTTAATATACTTACTAATCTCTCTCACCTCATTTTTTTTTCTTGCAATGTATTTGTTATTATTTTATTAATTCTGATGGAATTTACCTACTTAAAATTATCTGTTAGATTAAGGACCTGCCCGAAACGCAGCGCGTACTAGTGGCTTTACAAGAATGCAATTACTGTACCATGCTATGTATTCTCACAAACCCAATGTACCTTCTTGTATATAAATAAATAAATAAATAAATAAATAAATAAATAAATAAATAAGTATTACAATTCAAGGTGTGGCAGTAGTAGTAGGCATCCGTCAATCCTGTGGGGTTATGGAATTGTGCCCTGGGGTTCCTAGGTTGATTCAAAGTCTGTTGTGGCTGTGAAGTCCAACTCGAGAATGGAAGTCCCGACCCGCAGCGAGCACAGATAAACGCCGAAGCGGGTGCGTCTGACAGTGGTCGAGACCTCTTCTGCAGTTTATTATACTCCACCTGCCTCTTCAGTTCACCCTCAAATTTCTGGACTCCCTTCTGCACTTTACATTTCCAGGCAGATCTGTCCACAGCTGCTGCTTCCCAAGTGTTGATGTTGATGTTCATCTGCTTGAGGATGCAGGGCCTTTTTCCTGATGCTAGTTCTCCATATAAGAGGTCCTTTGGTATGCGGCCATCTTCCATGCGTGTGACATGTCCCAGCCATCGCATGCGTCTCAGCTTCAGGATAGTGAACATTGAAGGGAGTCCTGTCTCTCGAGTACTGTGTTATTGGTGATTTGGTCTCTCAACGTGATGTCAAGGATGCGTCTCAGGTTCCGCATGTGGAAGGTATTGAGCCGTCTCTCCTGGCGAGAGCACTGGGTCCAGGATTCCGAGCCGTAGAGAAGTGTACTCACCACACATGCCATGCAGACTTGTGCTCTGGTAGGCACTGTTAGTTTGACATTTTCCCGAACGCGCTTTGTGAGCCTGGCCGGTGTTGTTGCGGCCTTCCTGATACGCCTGTTGAGCTCAGTGTCCAGATAAAGGGTGTCTGAGATTGAGGAGACCAGGTCCATCTTTGGCTAACTGCTAACAAACTCACCCTTAACATTGACAAAACTTTCTATATTCTGTTTGGCAATAAATCCTCTAATCAAATAAATCTCAAAATAAACAATACCCAAATTTGTAACAAATTAGATGGCAAATTCCTTGGCATTCTCATTGACCACAAGCTGAATTTCCAGGGACACATTCTAAATATATCAAAAAAAGTTTCAAAAACTGTTGGCATTCTTTCTAAGATCAGATATTATGTACCCCGCCCTGCCCTGGTGACTCTCTATTACTCCTTCATCTATCCATATCTCAACTGTGGTATTTGTGCTTGGGATTCTACTACCCAAAATCATTTACATCCTCTAATTACTCAACACAAAGCTGCTATTAGGACAATATCCAACTCTAGCCCCAGACATCACTCGGTACACCTACTCAAATCTCTGAATATGTTAGACATTAAGTCACTGCACATTCTCTCATGTGTATTATACATATATGAAACGCTAAACTGTAATGCCAATCCTGACCACGAAAGCTTCATAGAAGGTTGTAACAGAACCCATGAGCACCACACTAGAAATAAATACAGTTTTGATATTCCTAGAGTACGACTTAATCAAACTAGAAATGCTCTACAAATCAAGGGACCCAGAATGTGGAATGACCTTCCCAACCATGTTAAAGACTGTACCTCTCTCAACCAGTTTAAGATAAAAACGAAGCTATACCTAATAAATTCCCTGTAACCTACCTTACCCCTCTATTGTCAACCCATGTATGTTTTTTTAAAGAGCGCTGTTTGTCGACTGAATTGTATTTGTGCTGCTTTTTCAGCTATGTTTTCATTCCATGTTTTCATTTTACTCTTTATGCTCAATTAGTATTAAACTTTAGTCATTTAAGTTTTTCATGCCCGAAACGCTTTGCGTAATAGTGGCTTTAGGCATTGTATGTACTAGCCCTATCTATAAATCCATCACTCTTTGTAAAATCTCTTGTATGTATGTACCTTACCTAAATAAACATTTGATTTGATTTGATTTGAGGTACACAAACTCGTAGTCCGCCTCCTGCACATAGCCTGCGATGTTTATACCGGGTAGCTCATTGACGTCTTGTCCCATCACCTGTGTCTTCTTCAGGCTGATTGTCAGGCCGAATGCGGAACAGGCGGTTGAGTAACTGCTGCAGGCCTTCTGCTGTGTGTGTAGTGATCGCTGCGTCGTCGGCGAAGAGGCACTCCCTGAGGATTCGCATCTGTACTTTCGTCTTTGCTCGGAGTCTAGTTAGATTGAAGAGCTTCCATCAGATCTTGTACGGAGATAGATGCCCTCTGTGGTTGATCCAAAGGCGTGCTTGACGAGGATCGCGAAGAACATGCCGAGCAAGAGTTGGACAGGGTTGGAGCAAGAACACACCCCTGTTTAACACCACTGTTGATGTTGAATGGTTCAGAAGTTGAGCCGTCGTACACGACTGTGTTCTTCATGTCCTTGTGGAACGATTGTATCATGCTGAGTAGGATGGGTGGACAGCCAATTTTGGCCAAGATGACCAAGAAGAGCCAAGATGGCCAAGAAGAGTCCGTCCCTGCTCACGAGGTCGTAGGTCTTTGTAAGGTCAATGAAGGCAATGTACAGGGCTTTTCTCTTCTCCCTACACTTTTCTTGAAGCTATCTCCCCTCCTGCTTTCTCGCTGTCAATCCTCCTTTGTGGTTGTAGTTGACTCTCGCAGCACCCTCATGGCTCTGGAGTTCTTTAATCCAGTCCATCCGGTGGTCGTCGAGATTCAACATTGGCTGTTTCTTATTTCCAGTAGATTTAAGAAAGATCAGTTTTGCTGGGTTCCCAGCCATATTGGTGTCTCTTTAAATAAGCATGTGGACGCTGCCGCTAAGGAAGCTATCCGCACTTGTCCCATCTCCAGTAAAGGTATTCCTTATTCCGACTTTTACCCAGATATTCATTCCTCCATCCTTGCCCGTTGGCAGAGTTGTTGGTCTTCTGTTACTGGTAACAAGCTGCGTACTCTTAAGGGTAGTGTGTCTCTATCGCCTTCCTCCTACCACCAAAACCGGCGATTGGAAACAGCTCTGGCAAGGCTGCGTATTGGCCATATGTGCTTATCTCACGGACACTTAATGGAGCGCCACCCTGCTTTTTATTGTCCTAATTGCATTGTCCCTCTTACAGTTGTGCATATCTTTGTTGAATGTCCTGACTTCTAGGACGAGCGTGTGTCTTGCTTTCCGACTGTCCCCCGTGGTCACTTTTCCCTCAATAGAATTCTTGGTGAATCGGATACTTTTGATATTGTTCGTCTTATGCGTTTCTGTTTTCTTTCTGGCATCCCTGGAGATATTTAGCACCCTCTGATTATTCTGCACATTTGATGGTGCTACATAGCTTTCCTGGCTTGGTGCCTTCTTTCATAATTACTTACTTCTGTCTTAGGGAGAACACCATGTCAGTGGTCGACCTCCTTGCTCGGAAACCGCATTGCGACTCTGGGTATACTCTTTCAGCAAGAATCTGAAACCGAACCAAGACGACCCTGGCGAAGAGTTTGCCAATGACGCTGTGGAGGGAGATGCAGCGATAGTTGTTGATATCACTTCTGTCACCTTTATTTTTGTAGAGAGTTGATGATGTTCCATCTCTCATGTCATGTAGCACCGTGCCATCTCTCTAGTACTCACACAGAAGTTCATGAACCTCAGTTTTAAGTGTTCTTGAAGTGGACTAGAGAACTTCTATCGGAATCCCATCGTCTCCTGGGGCTTTCCGCTAGGAAAGTGAATGCAGCGCTTTCTCAACTTCTTCCACAATCGGTTCAAGGTCAAATTCTTTCATGATGGGCAGGCACTCGATTTCATCCAAGGCCTCTACGCTGACAAAGTTCGCTCCGGAGAAGAGTTCCGAGTAATGTTCCACCCAGCGATTCATCTGTTGATCACGGTCTTTAATGATCTCTCCAGTGGCTGACTTCAGAGGAGCCGTCCTGCTTTGTATAAGGCCTGTTGCCTTTTTAATCCCTTTATACATGCCGCTTATGTTGCCGACAGTGGCCGTGATCTGGATGCTGGAACAGAGTCGGAGCCAATGATCGTTAGCACAGTGCCTTGCAATTTGATGAACCTTACTGCGGGCAGTAAGGTTCATCAAATCACCAAGGTAAGGCAGTCACCAAGGGATTAGTCGAATGTTATACCAGGTATCAAAATATTTTTATTGGCCCAGTCTTAAAAAACAAATTGGTAAATATTGTAGACAGTGTGTAACCTGCCAAATAGCAGGTAAACCTAATCAGTGTACCTAAAGCTCCCCTGTATCCAATTGTAGTTCCAAGTGAACCTTTTTCCCACATCATTATTGATTGTGTAGGCCCTTTGAATAGGACAAAGTCAGGTCATGTATTTTTAATAACTTTAATGTGTGCCACATCCAAGTTTCTTGAAGCTTATCCTGTGAGAAACATTAGAGCAAAGACAGTTATCCATCATGTGACAAAATTCTGTACTTTGTTTGGACTACCTCGAGTTATCCAGACTGACAACGGTAGCAATTTTCGGTCTGCAGAGTTCAAACGATTTTGTGAGAAGTACCAAATAGAACATCGCGTGTCCAGTGCTTATCATCCACAAAGTCAAGGTGCCTTGGAGAGATTTCACCAAACTATGAAGCAGATGATACGAACTGTTGGTGAAGACTCTAGACATAATTCGGATGAGGACTTACCTTTTATCTTGTTTGCAGCTCGAAATGGTTTACAACATTCCTTAGGTTGTTCTCCTTTCCAATTAGTTTTCGGACACCAAGTGAGAGGCCCAATCCAGTTGCTGAGTGAAAGGTTGTTGGGAAACGTCTCTCTCCCTGATGTAAGTCGTCTGTTGAGTGAGATCCAGTCGAAGTTGAAGAAGTACCAAGACGTGGCAAGCGAGCACCTGAAGAAGTCTCAGTTGAAGATGAAACAACACCATGACAAGAAGTTCTGGGTGAAGTTGAGATGTTTTCAGCCAGGTGATCTTGTTCTTGTTTTAAAGTCCAGAGTTAAGAACATGCTTTAGCTCATCATTTTGAAGGTCTGTTTGAAGTTGGTTGCAGACGTTCTGAGTTAACTTATAAAATTAAAAGTCTGCAGGACCCTTCCAAGGTTTTGGTAGTGCACATTAAGAAGGTTAAAAGCATTTCAAGGCTCCAGGCCAGTGTCATGTGTGGTACAGGACACAGTCACCCCTGAGAACCATATATCTGATGACTTGTCTAATCCTACCCTTTGTAATTCTAGCTTTGAGGAGATGATGGGACATTTGGATGAGGTTAAACAGGGAGAGTTGAGAATGTAACTACACCAGTATTCTAATCTGTTTGGAGAAGTTCCTACCCAGACCTCTGTTTTCAGCCATGATATTCAGCTCACAGACACCACGCCTATTCGTATGCATCCGTATAGAGTATCTCCAGAAAAGAGAGATATTATCATAAGGGAAGTGGAGTTCCTCCTGGAAAATTGTCTAGTTACACCCAGTCAGAGTTCCTGGTGTTCACCATGTTTGTTAGTTCCTAAACCAGATGGGAGTTGGCGCTTGTGTACTGATTACAGGCGGTTAAATAAGGTAACTGAAGTAGACACTTTCCCATTGCTATTGCTTGAGGATTGTATTGACCAGATTGGTCACTGTCAATTTACATCTAAACTCGATTTGTCTAAAGGTTATCATCAAGTGCCTTTAACAAGTCGAGCTAGTGAGTTTTCAGCTTTTGTAACACCTGATGGTTGTTTTCAGTATTACGTTATGCCTTTTGGTCTTAAAAATGCCCCAGCAACCTTCCAGAGATTAATGAATTTGTTGTTGCAGGATATTCCAAATTGCTGTGCTTATTTAGATGACATTGTTTTATTTAGTGATTCTTGGCAAGATCATTTGCAGAGTTTAAATTTGTTGTTTGCTAAGTTGCAAGAGGCCAATCTTAATGTTAACCCTAAAAAGTGTAACTTTGCTAGAGGTACAATTGTTTATCTAGGGCACGAGATTGGTCAGGGTAGGGTGATGCCTCTATCTGATAAAATTAATGCCATTGTTAATTATCCTATCTTGACTAACAAAAAACAGGTTCAGCGATTTTTAGGGATGTGTGCCTATTATCATAGGTACTGTAAGAACTTTTCTATGGTAGCTTCACCTCTGACGGATTTGTTGCAGCAGAGAGTTAGATTTAAGTGGATTATCCAGTGTCAAGACGACTTTGATGGTTTAAAAAATATCTTATCTTCATCCCCAGTCCTCGCGAGTCCTAATTTTACTAAGCCTTTTATCATGTATATAGATGCTTCTGATTTGGGTGCAGGTGCTGTCCTACTCCAGAGTGGATGTGATAATGTTGAGCAGCCTGTATACTATTTTTCGAGAAAGTTCTCTAGTGCAGAGAGAAATTACTCTATTGTTGAGACGGAGGCTTATGCTCATGTGTTGGCATGCAAGAAGTTTGAGGTATATTTACATGGAAATAAGGTTGATGTATATACTGACCATAATCCTTTAATATTTATTGACAGAATGAAAATTCATAATAAAATATTTTTGAGGTGGTCCTTGTATCTGCAGGAATTCAATCTCCATATTCATCATATTCCTAGCAAGCTAAATGTTCTGCCTGATGCCTTATGTTTTCCCTGAGAAAACCTATGTGAAGAACGACCCTAAATTTCCTGATTTACTTGATGAGATAATGATTATAATTACTTGTAAGTACTGAGTTACTTGTAATTGATTTAAAACTTGATGATGTTATATTCTTATTATATGTTTATATATTGTAGTAGTTGACGCTGTAATTGTGCTTGCACCTTATATTTGTGCAGCTAATGAAGATTATTGTGAATATTTATGTATTATTCATGATGTGTTTTTTGCTGTCCATGTCTAAGAATGTGTACACTGTGTCTCACATTGTACTCATTTCTTGCGATGGAGGGATGTTATGACCACGCATACACCAGTATGATCATACTGAGGCTGGTGTATGGGTGTGCTCAAACTATACAGTGATATCTTGGCTGATAGCCTCGTATCACGAATATTGTGTTTATGATATAATCTTATGTTAACATATATTATTCTTATTTTATGTATTGTCAATGTGTGACATACATTTCCAAGTCTATATTGATTCTGTATCAAAGTTGTATGCCATGTATATGTGGATATATATTAGATGTCTAGTTGTAGCAGTAGCCTAATGTCATGGAGTTTGAAAAAATCCTTGTATGCTTATTGTATGTAATGCTACATAAATGTTGTATAGGTAGCACCTCACAGCTGGATGGACAGCGCTTCGGATTCGTAGTTCTGAGGTTCCGGGTTCGATCCCCAGTGGAGGCGGAGACAAATGGGCAAAATGTTTCTTTCATCCTGATGCCCCTGTTACCTACCAGTAAATAGGTACCTTGGAGTTAGACAGCTGCTAGGGGCTGCTTCCTGGGGGTGGAGGCCTGGTCGAGGACCGGGCCGTGGGGACACTAAGCCCCGAAATCAACT
Organism: Procambarus clarkii; assembly: GCF_040958095.1. Classification (NCBI taxonomy): domain Eukaryota; kingdom Metazoa; phylum Arthropoda; class Malacostraca; order Decapoda; family Cambaridae; genus Procambarus; species Procambarus clarkii. The sequence goes on from NC_091208.1 coordinate 6,181,014, forward strand.
CAAGATAACCTCAAGATAGGTAATATTATGTGGACCATGTTGGAGAATGTATACATTTAGTTTCCAGATATATTATTCACATGTATACAAGAATCATCAACATGAGGGAAGAACTGAAGCTTCCAACCATACTAAAGAGAATCATGCAAGTGAACACTACCTTTTGCCTTAAGTCATGAGAGACCCTACATCTCCTGCATTGCTCAGAGACAAATTATTTAGTGCTATTAACACCCTATTGACTGGTGCCGACATACCAACTCACTCCTTTTATGATAAATGACTGAGAAAAAATGCCTACAATCTCATTAAACTCAACATTCCTTTTCAGTGCAATCTACCTGTCTCTGATATTCCTCTTTATCTGTACCCCACCATTCAAGTATCATACACACCTGTCACCAAGAAAGATAATGAGAATCTTGCTTTTCTCAAAGCTGTCACACTCGAAACAATTGCCTCCTCCATCGAGAATTTAAGATCTCACGAGCACTGTGTCTACACCGACAGCTCAGTCCAATCTTCTACTGGACGGACTGCAGCAGCATGTAGGTTTTATAGAAATAATATTTGCCCAAAGACTGTCAGTGTCAGGTTAAACAACTGGCTGACCTCCACACAAGCAGAACTAGCAGCATTACAACTGGCTACCAGTACATTAAAAAACATTGGAGGAGGAATAATATTTTGTGATTCAAAGTCTTCAAGCAATCGAAAACCTCTCCTGGAAGATCGACAGCAAGAACCTCATACTACCAATTATAATTGATCTAATTGCTGCACAGAGTAAAGGGGTCTCGAATCTCTTTTATATGGATACCTTCACACATAAATATAACCCATCATAATGAGACAGATATTGCAGCCAAATTAGCGTGCAACAAAGATGAAGTTGAGTTAGATCTAGGTATCCCCCATCTCTACTGTCAAAACTGTATTGGTTCAAACAATCAGGTATGATAGGAAACAAATTACTGACTCCCAACGACCTGAATGTACTAGTATTAATAGCTATGATTTGTTCAGATCGGAAACCTATATCTATGGGCAGCACAAAATATCCACCAGACTGTGCGACACAGTGGTTGCAAGGATCAGGTTGGGTTACCAACCCGTTCTCGCAAATTCGTAAAGTCAATATTGACTTATTAACTACGTGCATAGGTGATATACTAAACATAATAGATACCCTTAAAAAGATTCATAGATAACACCAACCTTACCTAACCTTGTTAGTATCTTAAGATAAGCATCTTATTGCTTCATAATTACAATTATTACTTAACCTATACCTATTATAGGTTAGGTAATTATTGTAATTACGAAGCAATAAGATGCTTATCTTAACATACTAAGTGGGTTAGGTAAGGTCGGTGTTTTCTATGAATCTTTTTAAGGGTATCTATTATGTTAAGTATGTCACCTATGCACATATTTAATAAGTCAATATTGACTTATTAAATTTGCGAGAACGGGTTCCCAATATGTACCACGCCTTGTTTGGTCCTGTTACATGGGCTAAATACTTTGATCTCCACCATCTGTAGTCTACTACTCCTGACGATTTCTCCCTCCATAAACACCTTGTTGATTCGGTAGATGCCTCTGTTACTTTTAACCCCACCCGTCTCGGTACACGTGCCGTCGCTGCTCCTTCTCAGGATGCAGCTGTTGCGTACTCCTAGCTGAATACGTATATAAATTTAAATAAACTTATTCTATTCCATTTCATCATATATGTACATATATTGTGTTTTTGTAAATTGTCGTGTGGTGTGGCAGTGTCAGTGGGGACAGGAGCGCGGTTGCTCTTCACACGTCTAATAACTATTAGATTCGGGAAATTAGAATTGCTGGACCTGTTCAGTTATGGGAGTTCCAGATGTCACTTTTACTAAGTTTATATAATTGTTTATTTACTGTAATTAAGCAGGTGGCATTGTAACTTATATATTTTGAAAGTAACTATTATATTTAATTTGCATTCATATGTGTTTTGAGAACAAGTGGTTGTTCAATTAGTTTTAAATATTAAAAAGTCTGTATTTTCCATTCCTCATCCTGGATGAGGCAAACGGGAGAGAATTATGGGTACAGACGGGGGCGCGAGTAGTCAGTAGCTTCAAGGGACCAGAAGGAATAACATGTGGGAGATAAGTCTGTTTACTTGTTGTTGTGTCATGTAGTAGATCTTTATTCTGGGAGAGACAATATTTTGATGTTTGCTTTAATAGTGACCCTCTGTTCATATATATATTATTGAGATGTATATGGAATATATATATATTAAAATGCATACGTATGTTTCTTCAGTCCTAAGGGAGATATACTTTTAATTCTGTGCTTTGTACTTATCAGGGGGTTACACTGGTGACCCGCTCTTGAGAACAGCAGTTTGTAGTAGCCCTAGATAATTAAGGTCCATGCTGTTGTTAGGGTCACGAGCCGTAACGAACGATAGGTAACAGCAGCTACCCGTTAGCCGCATTGGGGAGATCTCTGTTCGGGTCTCCAAAGACGCTCGGTTAAATGCCAGTGTTGGCACTGTTCTCCTGCACCATGTTGCAACTGGTGTTTGGGACCTAAAGGACTGCCACGAGGATAATAAACATATCCTCGAAGCCCAAGGCCATTCTATCCTCCAAGTGGACACGTTCACTCGACCCCCCTCGTGGTCGTCGCCGTCAGCCCCTGAATGGATCAGCGAGAGTGGTAATCCAAGGAGATGGTGAGATGGTTCATCTTATGCAAGGCTCAGTGTAGCAAACGCTGATGGGAGAACTGGGCTAGCAGTAGGAACCGAAGGAGATTGTGATACATGATGTTCACATGGTGATGCAGGACTCATCGAAGTTTGGAGAACTGATCCTGATGTAGGGACCGAAGAATGTTGAAGTCCAAGAGGATGTTGAGGTTGTGCTGCAGGACCCAGCGGAGTACTAGACTGAGGTTGAACTGGACCTGCTGCATGGACCAAAGAATGTTGAAGTCCAAGGAGAGGAAGTTGTAACCTAGTAGATTTGATGGTTCGTTGTGTTGCACGTTGGGACGGATGTTGAGTGTTTCCTCTATGACAGTTGTAGCTGGAGTGCACAATCCCATCTCGCGGCGGTATGATGGTGTTCCTATCACCAGGGTGGAAGACTGAAGGTTTTCTAATACCTGGCAGGGCGAGAGTGGAGTTAGTACAAGACAAGGATTTACGCCTTTCAAATGCAATCTAAGATAAGTTTGTCTTACAATATTTTAGCTGAGGGCTGGTAAAGTTGTCTGGAGGAGCACGTTTATTTGGATTTGGTTCATAGAGAGAAGGATCTTTCCTGGTGTTGGAATAGATCGAGATTTTAGAACCATTGTAGTCAGGCCAAGTACAACAAGAAGGACTAGACAATACCTTGGTGATGTTGGTTGTCTTACTCAGGTCGTTGGAGAAGATGTTGTCAAACTTGCTCTGACTTTCTTGGAGATGTCCGTACTGCGGGCACTGCTTCCCGAGGTGCTTCACAACGTTAGCAGTCGTACTGTTCTGGACGGAAACTGCTGTTGAATACCTGATAGTAGAATACGGGATAGTACATATAGAAATGTTATCCGAGCTTGTCTGGGACAGAGGCTCGTCATAGTTGTTGATGGTATGGCTGAACGGCTCAGAAGACACTGGTACCTGTATCAGTGGTGCCTTCAATAGAGGAGCGTTCGGCTTACCTGTAGTCTGAGACTTGTGGAACTTTTATAAAGCGTTTGATATTACGAATCATACCTGGCCAGTAGTAGTTCTTTTTCAAGGTCTTTTAGGTTTTGTAGAAACTGTAGTGTGAGTGAGATCCATGGACCAGACGCAAGATATCTGATCGTACAACCCGTTCTCGCAAATTTAATAAGTCAATATTGACTTATTAAATATGTGCATAGGTGACATACTTAACATAATAGATACCCTTAAAAAGATTCATAGAAAACACCGACCTTACCTAACCCACTTAGTATGTTAAGATAAGCATCTTATTGCTTCGTAATTACAATAATTACCTAACCTATAATAGGTATAGGTTAAGTAATAATTGTAATTACGAAGCAATAAGATGCTTATCTTAAGATACTAACAAGGTTAAGTAAGGTTGGTGTTTTCTATGAATCTTTTTAAGGGTATCTATTATGTTTAGTATATCACCTATGCACGTAGTTAATAAGTCAATATTGACTTTACGAATTTGCGAGAACGGGTTGGGTATGGGAAGGGATGGTGCGGGTGCGGCCGTGGCGGGGATGGCGTTGAGAACCCCCAGAGAGAGAGGGGTTAAACGAACATTCACACGGCTTGAACATGAGTTAACTGAATTTTCACGATTTCAGAGTTGAAAAAACACTACAGTAAGTGAAATGTAAGTATTTTTTACACTATGTATTTGTAACATTGAGTAAATAAAACACGTCATCTCAGATTATTGCAGCAAAGACCATACTGTTCCATCACCTTTGGAATAGTTGGATGATGCCACCTTTGTTCGGGAAATATATGTCTCGAGATAGGTTTCAGATACTTCTCAGGTGTCTTCATTTTTCAAATAATGAAGACCAGACACAGGATGATAGACATTGGAGAGTGAGGCGCGTTGTGAATAAACTGATTGGAAAGTTCAGAGATTTCAACGTACCAGCACAGAAGCTGGTGATTGACGAATCCCTTGTGCTTCTCAAATGACGTGTTGGCTTGAAGCAGTACATTCCCTCCAAACACAACAAATTTGGATTGAAATTCTTTGTTCTCTGTGACTGTGAAACAGGACTAGTGTTACACATGATTCTGTATACTGCTAGTAATGTAGACATTCCTGGTAATGACCAACATAGTTTCTCAGATAGTGTGGTGAAGACACTGATGGCACCATGGCTGAACAAGGCCACATTTTATACACAGATAACTATTATACAAGTCCTTTGCTAATTAGGTTCTTGCTTGAAAATAGAACTGGAGTGTTTGGCACAGTTTAGGAAAGAAGAAGGAAAATGCCAGTGCTTGACAATAATATTGAAGTTTGTGTCTGCCAGCTAAGAAAAAGTGATCAAATACTCTCAGTGCGGTGGAAGAACAAGAGAGAAGTGAACATGTTGACAACCGTTCACAATGGTACAATGCTGCACAGTGGCAAGGTGAAATGAACAACGAAACAACTTATATATAAACCAGACTGTGTTCTGGACAATAATATCAACATGCATTTGGTTGATAAATGGGACATGATGGTGGGCGCTGTCGAGTGTGTACGGAAAACATTGAAGTGAACGAAAACATGTTTTTCCATCTTATTGGCGTAACCATGTTAAACAGTTTCAATATGTATCTGGTGAAAACAAGTCGTAAACAAACTTTCCGTACATTTAGTTTTATAGTTGTGACACAGTTACTAACAAATTTGACCAGACCACACACTAGAAGGTGAAGGGACGACGACGTTTCGGTCAGTCCTGGACCATTCTCAAGTCACAATCGACTCGAGAATGGTCCAGGACGGACCGAAACGTTGTCATCCCTTCACCTTCTAGTGTGTGGTCTGGTCAAACTACTTCAGCCACGTTATTGTGACTCATCGCCTGCTTACTAACAAAGTTTGGCAGACATTCCTGGCTTTCAAAAACCCATTCAGAACCCAGTATTGCACCAGGCTCACCTACACGGAGGCCTTTCAAATACACAGACTTGAAATATTGTCCAACAGCTGGAAACCGTGCAACAGGCCAACGTGATTGCATAGTTTGTAAAACCACACAAACGGACCACAGAAACGTAAACAAGTGCAAACATGGTGTGAAGCATGTGCCGTCCTTTAGTGTGCTGTCAACTGCTTCAACTACTACCAATGTCTCCAGGACTTCTAACTGTCCAATAATGGTTCAAAAACCTGTACATACTGAGTGAGTGCGTGTATATATTGATGAAAAATCTGAATACATATTATATATGGTGTAATAGAAAACAATTGTGTGTGCATAATTGTGACACTAATATGCAAGTGTATACTGAATGGATGCAAGTTGTATTATAATTCAACATTAAGTAACATTATATGCAACACAGTTAGTTTAAAAAATTGTGATAAAATACGCCTAGACACTGTAAATAGTGCCACGAACATAAATTCGTGGCAACTCTGGCTGCTTGAAGACAGCTGCGACGCCCTCTGGGACGCACATCGCATGAGCTAGCATGTTTGGTGTGACATCCCCCTCCCTCTCCGGCCCGTGGTTGCCATGAGGGGGGGCTTAGAGGGCCATGGGACAGTCCTCTGGCCTTTTGTAGCCTTATACTCCTGCTGCTGTCCTCACTAATTTTGCTGGACAAGTTTTCCTTTTCTTTTCGTTTCGATTTTCTCCCCCCCCCCTTCTTCTTTCTAATTGTCGTTTCCCGCTGACCTTATGCCTGTTTTGATCATTCTTTTGGCCTTCTTTTATTTTACAAATACAAATATATATTCAGGTAAAGTACATACATACAAGGTGAGATACAAAACGTTGATGGATTTATAGATAGAGCTAGTACATACAATGCCTAAAGCCACTATTACGCAAAACGTTCTGGGCAGAAACGTAGAGGGAGAATGACGCTCGGGTGTTTGAGGAGGCATACTCTTGCACCCGTAGAACTGTAGCACCCAACATCTCGAGCGAGGAAACCTTTTTATTGTCAATCCTCCTTTTGTCACTGAACCCGATCTCGACGGACTGACGGTTCTTAAGGTGGCATTGTGGGGTGTATACTCACGACTCACCCCTAGGGGGCCCCGGCAAGATAGGCAACATGTCTCTTGTTGGGTGTCCTGCGTCTAATTGTGGCTCCGTGGTGGGTGTGGGGGCACATTCGTGAATAAAAGTCTTCCCTCTTGTCTTCATGTCGATGACTCATCTTACATCTTGTCTCTATGTTGCAATCTGTTCCTCTTATACGTTCTCAGGCTCGTGGGGTGGGCGACAAAGCCCCGGAGTCGGACTGTGTTGGAAGACCGAGCTCTGTAGTCCCCACTGCATTGGGCCCCGACCTTGCTCCTTCTTTGACCCTCCTGACTACTCCCCTCGGCTCCCTTCCCTCCTCTGTGGTTGGGTCGAGCCACACGCTCCCAGTGGTGACCACCTCGTCCCCTGGTTCAGTTCAGTCTCTCATTGTGACTACTGCACCATTTAACCCCTCTCTCTCTCTTGGGGTTCTCAACGCCGTCCACGCCACGGCAGCACTCGCACGATCCCTTCCCGTACCGATGCATACTAGGCATTGTTTGGTCCCGCTTTGTGGGGCCAAATACTTTAATCTCCCCTCCCTGGATTCTTCACCTCCTGACGATTTCTCCCTCTATATGCACCTTGTTGATTCCGTAGATGCTTCTGTTATTTTCAACCCCACCCGTCTCGGTACACGTGTCATTGCTGTTCCTTTTCAGGATGCAGCCACCTGCTTGGCCGCTTTATCCTGCCTTGGCGAGACCCCTGTTCGGGTTCCCAAGAACGCTCACTTGAATGCCAGTGTTGGCACTGTTCTCCTGCCACCCCATGTTGCGGCCGGTGTTAGGAATCTACAGGCCTGCCACGAAGATATTCGGCATATTCTCGAAGCCCAGGGCCATTTTGTCCTCCAGGTAGACACGTTTACTCTTCCCCCTCGTGGTCGTCGCCGTCAGCTCATTCGGGTTGTGAAGGTTACCTTTGATGGTAGAACCCTTCTGCCCTCTGTCATTCTTGCTGGTGCCAGGTGCTCCTTCCAGGAGTACATTCCCTCTCCTTGATTCTCTAATACGTGCTGGTGGTTTGGGCATGGTGCCCGCCAATGCTCCGGTACTGTCTCTCTCTGTCCCATGTATGGGGGCGAAGATCACTCTAAGTTGAAGTGCACTTATCCCCAGGCTCGCTGCCTCAATTGCAGTGAGGCCCACTCTACCTTCTCTCGCGCGTGTATACATTACAAGCTTGAGACAGCCGTCCTTAACTTGAAGCACCAGGAACGTTTGTCTTTTCCTGAGGCGAGGTACCAAGTGCATAGTCTCCCACCTTACGTTAACGTCTCTTATGCTCGCGTGTTGCACTCTTCCTCTCCTCGTCCTTACCACCTTCCTCAGTCTCACAACCGTTTCCAGGCTTTAGACCCAGACACGCCCACCGCCTCCTCCTCTGTTCCTGTCAGTTCTGTCCCGAAGGGTCCCCCTCATGGTTGTCTGTGGTTCCCCTTCTTTCTGCTCAATCTGTCATGTCTCCTATGTCTTCTTCCTCGTTGTTACCTATCGTTCGTTACGGCTCGGGACCCTACAACAGCCAAGCTTTAAGTCTAGGGTTACTACAACTGCTGCTGTTTAAAGCGGGGCACCAGTGTAACCCCATGAATGATAACAGGCACAGAATTAAAAGTATATCTCCCTTAGGACTGAAGAAATATACGTATGCATTTTAATATATATATATTCCATATACATCTCAATATTATATATATGAACAGTGGGTCACTATTAAAGCAAACAGCAAAATATTGTCTCTCCCAGAATAAAGATCTACTACATGACACAACAACAAGTAAACAGACTTATCTCCCACATGTTATTCCTTCTGGTCCCTTGAAGCTACTGACTACTCGCGCCCCCGTCTGTACCCATAATTCTCTCCCGTCTGCCTCATCCAGGATGAGGGATGGAAAATACAGACTTTTTAATATTTAAAACTAATTGAACAACCACTTGTTCTCAAAACACATAAGAATGCAAATTAAATATAGTAGTTACTTGTAAAATATATAAGTACAATGCCACCTGCTTAATTACAGTAAATAAACAATTATATATACTAAATAAAAGTGACATCTGGAACTCCCAAACTGAACAGGTCCAGCAATTCTAACTTCCCGAATCTAACAGGTATTAGACGTGTGAAGAGCCACTGCGCTCCTGTCCCCACTGATGCTGCCACACCACACGATACTTTACAAAAACACAATATGTGTACATATACAGGCAATGATATAATGGAACAAAACAAGTTATTTTAAATTTATATACGTATCCAGCTAGGAGTACGTAACACTTCTACCTCCAAGAAAAAAAATGCAATGGATTGAAGACCAATGGCATTTTTTCAAAGTAAAATGTATGACACTTGAGATTTATGGTATTAATGACATCAAACATGTAAAAGTAATAAGAACACATTTCTGGACAAAAATGAAAACACTCCAAATATAGTCTTACAGGAAACTCAGAAATTTCAGTCTTATGACTATGTTCTACATATGTGTCACTGGAGTAAGCAAATTTATCTCTCCAGGGTACTATCTTATTTATTTCACTTTGTTTCAGATCATATTTCACACACCTATCAACAACATTATCATGAATAGAATTGTCAATAAAGGTAGCTGCATTCACACGGTTATCACGGCAATTTATCTTTCTATCTGTTTCTACTATTTCTCTAAGATCAGTCCCGTATTTCCATGTGATCCCTTTTCCACATGGTGAAGTTTTCCAAGACAGACTCCATTTCCTATTACTCCCTTTTTCTGGAGCTAAAGTGCTTAATTGAAGCTGACTGGAGGTTGAGTAGATTTGGGACTTCTCCTGGGTATGCTCTGACACAGACATCTGCTCTTCATCACTCTTGATCCTCTGTGGAACACATACTCTCGCCCAATGGATACTAAAATTAGAGAAATTAGCATTAAACCTCACAATTATGTAAAAAACTTTCCCATTCATAGAACCTTCGGAAACACAACACAACAACTTAGCAAACCGTTGACCTTCAAACCAAGAAATACATCCCAAGATAAGTGCAAAGACTACCTGATCGAACTGACTCCGATGATCCATAAGGAACACAGAAATCAATTTCCTCATAACTCTGTCATAACGATCAGTGAAAGAAAACAGGCATATGCCTAGGCACCATATCTCAATCATAACTCTCAAGACAAGTTCACACCCCCTGATGGTGAACTTGAACACAACACACACTTTCATCAACCTTCTAGTCTTCCAAAAGACTAAATAAAACATGCCAAAAACTTGACAACCCTCACCATCACTTCCCAAGTGATTTACGTCTGATGACAACCAATCAACCAAGAGCTTTAAGGGTCTTAACATCTTGAATATGCACAGCAGATTACCTGAGAAACGCCCAAGGACAATCTGAAACCCTTCACAATGATTAACACTAGGTAGGATAACCTTATCCCCCAACTTGAAATACACACCTGGAGCCTCAAACATCTGCTCCCCAGTATGATTTAATCCTTCACCTCCAATATGACTCTGAAAGTCAACTCCAATATGACTCTGAAAGTCAACACCACACTTGAGTGGAACATACACTTTTATCACTCGTGCATCAAAATGAACTGGATCTGAATATAGAGACACTGCTCTAGTATAACTCACCACTTCCTCAGAACTGGATGCACAACCTACTTGAGTAAACTCTCTCTGCTCAACCACAAGGCTGGACAAAGATGTCCCACAGTCCATTACTTCACAAGAAAATGGCTCCTGCAGAATAAAAGTAGATTTCAACATCCTACACACACTCTGACTCAATGTACACAATGAGAAATACTTACTCCTCATGGAATAAGAATCACAACCCACAAAACTCCGCAACTTAGATCCAAATGACACTTTACCACTCTCAATGATTTTACCAAAATTTCCTCCCATGACTTCTGGAGCTGCTCGGAGTACTGTCTGCTCACAATCAATAATAACACTACCTAGCTGGGTCACATCCTCACAGACAACTGAAGAGGGAGGCTCAATGGGTCTCCATCTACTCAACAGAAGCTGATCCTCTGGCTGCTTTCCCACACTCTCCAGAACTGGATCTACAGTACAGACTGTCTCCTTACTTCTCTCTGAAATCTTAGGGTCAGTTCTACTCAATGCACATAAATTAAGGGAATCTGAAACGAGCGGGCAAGTAACAGGTAGTTTGACCTCCTCCCCTATACTATCACCTTGACTAGGGTGAGGCGGGGCCTCTACAACAGACTGACTCTCGACAACTGATTCTAAACTTGGAGTCAGCGGGAATACTTCTGCCAACCCGACATCTTGTCCTAAACCATTCACTTGGCTGGAATACAATAGAGTCGTGGCTTTTAAGTTTCTCTCAACTCCTGGCACAACGTTCGTAGTGAGCGGGCAAGACAATGGTACATGGACATCCTTTCCCAATTTATTGGAATAAAGCAGAGTCATAGTATCAGGCTTACTCTCAACAACTAGGTCGGCCACACAGGAATCTGGAACAACCACATCCCACTTCTCCACTGAAGGGGTTCTGGTTACTGGAACAAATGCTTGAGTAACAACATTAGAACTGACAACTGGATTTATAATAGTACTGACATCAGCACAGGTAGAATGGACAAAACCATCTTCAACAGGTTGTTCATTCATAGAACTAATTTCAGCACAGGCAGAATAAACATGGTCTGCAACTGGCTGTTTACACAAACGGGGATCAATCTCACCCACAACATGATTTATGGCCACATCATTACCCAATATAACATCCACACCTGGGATGGGCAACTGGGTACTAACACCCACAGTGCATAAACTTGGTGTAATGGTGGATCTGAAATTAATGTCTATTACAGGTACAGTCTTACATCCTGCAACACTCTGAAGAACAACAAACTTTCCATTCTCTCTTTTCAACGTCAGAAAGAATACTGGATGAAATTATGGTTTGGGAATCACCTGTATCACGAAGAATAACCACTGGCTTCCACTTCCCATTAATACATAAAACTTCACCTGAAGACATATATGGTGAATACTGTTTCACCCAATTGGGGTTTACAGTTTCATGTTTTTTAGTAAATTTATTTTGCACACCTCTACAATAAATGAGACCAGTTGGTCGTAACTCAGGGTGCAATATAAAACAGGAATTAATTCCATGGCCTTTTCTCTTACAATGGGAACAGGACCTTACAGTGGACACACCTGTGGAACCAACTGTAGGTTTAGAAATAACCTTATTATTATTTGACATTCCTGACAATGAAGTAGCAGGGTTAGGTTTTGTAAGAGAAGAGCTCATGGGAGTAACTGGAGCACTAGGACTGGATGGATTCTGATAAGGAGTTCAGTGAGCATTATAATTTACTCTACGACTAGACTTAGGTGAAGTGGCCGTAAACTGGGCCTCAGTCAACAACTCATGCTCATCCGCGAGCTTTGACAGCTCATAAATGTCTGTTACATTCTTTTGTTCTGCCATAAAAGTAGACAACTTGTCTGGGAGACATGACAATACTTCTTCCATTATAAGAAGATTCTTTAGAGCATCAAACTCAGTTATTGAAAGTGACTTTAACCATCTGTTGCAATAATTCGTCTTCTGACGAGTAAAATCTGCTATTGTCTGATCACTTACCCTCCTTAGGTTCCGAAACTTTTGCCTGTGTGCCTCTGGATTTAATTGATATGCATTTAAGATGCTTTTCTTTACAAATTCATAATCAAAGCTATGAGCGTCAGGTAGGGATGTAAAAACCTCCTGACTACGCACCCTTAAATTGAGACTGCATAATGGCTACCCATTGATCCCTTGGCCAGTTCATACTGATGGCAATCTTATAAAAATGTGCAAAGAAAACCTCAGGATCCTCCTCATTAAACTTGGGTAACTCTATATACTTATTCATCCTTATGGGATTATTATCACTATTTATTGAAACATTACTAGTATTTCCATGCCCAGCCGCCATACGCTGTGTTTCAAGCCTTAAGTTAGTTTCAGCCATTTGTTGTTGAATCTCTAATTGTTGCTTCTTTGTTGCTTCTAGTTGCAACTCAATTAAACATCTTCTATTTTGTGCCTCAAGTTCTAAACGCCTAGTCTCAAGCTCCCTCTGCTGAGCTTCAGCCTCTAATATTTGCTGTTGCTTTTGAGCTTCAATCTCTCTTTGACGAGCTTCAGCCTCTAATATTTTCTGTTCCTTTTGAGCTTCAAGCTCTAATTGGCGAGCTTCTAACTCAAGACGCTTTAACGTCATCTGATCACTCGACTCCTCTCTTAACTCCTCCAGAATTTCTTCATCTAACTCTCCATTCTCAACAAAATGCGTCACAATGACTTTCACAATTTGGGCTTTAACCATTCTATTGTTGGCGGTCAAATCCAACTGATTTGCCATTTGTATTAACTCAGTCTTTTTTAGGCTCTTAATCCCTTCAAAGTCTGGATGAGCCAACAACGATACAACTTGCTCCTCCATCGTTACTAACACTTGGCACTTGATTCACAACAATAATGAAAACAATGGCACTGCACTACACTTCACTGTAAAATTGTCACCACACTGAAAATTCGCTTGGCCTCACTGCACAAACAAAATATATAGGATGACTTACCTCAAAATCGTGAAATGTTGTTACTTGACACACAGGAAGGCTTGCTTGGCACATGGAATAGTTCTTAAGAAACACACAGACACTTAACACACTGGTACCTAGGAAGGCAAGGTTAGATCAGCACAGTTAAGTTTAAGTGGGAACAATATTTCCAGGCACAGGCCCCCAAAACTCTTGTTACCTATCGTTCGTTACGGCTCGGGACCCTACAACAGCCAAGCTTTAAGTCTAGGGTTACTACAACTGCTGTTGTTTAAAGCGGGGCACCAGTGTAACCCCATGAATGATAACAGGCACAGAATTAAAAGTATATCTCCCTTAGGACTGAAGAAATATACGTATGCATTTTAATATATATATATTCCATATACATCTCAATATTATATATATGAACAGTGGGTCACTATTAAAGCAAACATCAAAATATTGTCTCTCCCAGAATAAAGATCTACTACATGACACAACAACAAGTAAACAGACTTATCTCCCACATGTTATTCCTCCTGGTCCCTTGAAGCTACTGACTACTCGCGCCCCCGTCTGTACCCATAATTCTCTCCCGTCTGCCTCATCCAGGATGAGGAATGGAAAATACAGACTTTTAAATATTTAAAACTAATTGAACAACCACTTGTTCTCTAAACACATAAGAATGCAAATTAAATATAATAGTTACTTGTAAAATATATAAGTACAATTCCACCTGCTTAATAATTAAAGTAAATAAACAATTATATATACTAAATAAAAGTGACATCTGGAACTCCCAAACTGAACAGGTCCAGCAATTCTAACTTCCCGAATCTAACAGGTATTAGACATGTGAAGAGCCACCACGCTCCTGTCCCCACTGATGCTGCCACACCACACGATAATTTATAAAAACACAATATGTGTACATATACAGGCAATGATATAATGGAACAAAACAAGTTATTTTAAATTTATATACGTATCCAGCTAGGAGTACGTAACACTCGTCTCCCTCCGATCCTCCTTCCTATTCTTCTCCTACGTCTATAAGCTCTCCACGCCGCTTGTCAGTGCAGGCTGATGTCCATCGCTCTCCCACTCTCCCAACAGCCACCATGTTTGCTCTCGTTCTGCTTCTCCTGTTGAGATGCTTGAATCTGTTGCCCGGTACATTGTTGCTGGGACGCCTGTCTCTTTGAGGCAGAAGCAAAACCCTGGCTCCTCTCCTTTCTCCTCCTCGGTAGGTAAGAAGGCTTCGCTTTCTTTCTTTGTCGCCCCCTACCTCTGACTCTCTCGCATCATCATCTACCGTTTCGGTGGTCGCGCCTCCTGTTCCTGCTATGGAGGTTTCTTTGGCCCCCGCTTCCCTCTCGGTTGCTGCCCTTGTTGAAGTGCACTCCCTGGTTTCTGCCCCTCCTGCTGCTGTCGTTGATCCTCGGATGTCCTGCCCTCCTCCAAACCCTGCTCGTCCGCCCCTGGTCGGTCCTCCAGCTACCTTCCCTCCTTTTTTACTCAGTTTACCCATGCCCCCTAACCCTGACTTTGCTGACCCTGATCCTGCGCTTCTTTAACGTGCTGTGTTCCTTTTTCACCTTTGTTTCTTCGTTTTTCTTCGTTGTTCTCTTTTGCTCTCCTTTCTCTTCTTGTCGATGTCCATTCTTCAGTGGAACATTCGTGGATATTACGCCAATTTCCTTGAACTCCAACTTCTGATTTCGCAGTTTTCGCCCCTTTATGTCTGTCTCCAGGAGCCGATGCTTGGTGCTCGTCCTGGTCTCTTCCGTGGCTATTCCTTTCTCTCTCTCCCCCCCCCTCCCGTCTGTTGCTGGGGCTCCTAACTCTTCTGCTCTCTTGATTCGCTCTGATGTTCCCTTCGTCCCCTTACTTTTTCCGTCTCCTCTCCAATGTTCTGCTGCCCGAATCCACACGGTTTGTTCTCTTTATCTTCGTCCCGAGTGTCCCGCTTTCTCTTCCCGATCTTAAACACCTACTGGACTCCTTGCCGGAGCCTGTGCTCCTGCTGGGTGATTTCAATTGTCGTCATACCCTTTGGGGTTATGTTCTGACAAACACCCGGGGTCGCCTTCTTGAACCGTTCATACTCTCTTCCTCCCTGTCTCTTCTGAAGTTTGATGAGCCCACTCATTTGGACTCTCGGACTCGCACCCTTTCCTGTCATGATCTTTCTCTCTGCTCGTCGTCTCTTTACTTGGATTTCATGTAGTGAGTTCTTGATGACCTTTATGGCAGTGACCATTTCCCCATCCTTCTTACCTTTTTCTCTTTTCACGCTCCCCTCTCTTTCCCTAGGTGGCAGTTTGCTAAGGCAGACTGAAACCTATTTACTCTCAGTGCTGCTCTCTCTGACCTCTCCCTTCTGCCTCTCCCTCGCTCCCTCCTCCTTTTTCATGACACCATCTTCGACGTTGCCCTCCGCTCTATTCCTCGCGTTTCCTCTCGGGGACCACGGAAGTGCGTTCCCTGGTGGAATGCGGACTGGACTCCGGTTGTCTGCTGTAAGCGTGCAGCCTGGAAGAGTTACCGAGGCCGGCAGACGGCCGATTCTTTTCATTTGTTTCGGAAGGCGAGTGCAGTGGCCCGTAGAGCCATTCGTACACCTAAGCGTGAGTGTTGGGCATCTTATGTTTCCACCATTACGTCCGAAACTCCTCTGCCGCAAATCTGGAAGCGTGTCCGCAAGATAGCGGGTAAGTTTGTTCCTGATGTCTCGCCGGTCCTTCACTTCCATGGTACTCTTGTGGCAGACCCCTTGCAGCTCGCGATCGTACTGGGTTCCCACTTTTCTTCTGTTAGCTCTGGGTCTCATCTTCCTCAATCTTTCATTCTTCGTAAACCTGTCCTTGAATTTCGTCCTATAGATTTCTGCACTCGTCTCCGACTTCCCTATAACGATCCATTCTCTCTCTCTGAACTTCGGTCTGCCGTGGCTCTCTGCAGTTCTACGGCGGCGAGCTCCGATGGCATTCGTTATGAGATGCTTCGCCATCTCCCTTCGTATACGTCTCAGTATTTACTGAGTCTGTATAATCGGGTCTGGGAGTCGTCGTCAGTTCCTGAGGACTGGCTCGACGCCTTTGTCCTCCCTTTCGAAAACCAGGGTCTCAAGGGACATGCCCTAAGGATTTTCGCCCTATTGCCCTCACTAGTTGTGTCTGCAAACTCTTTGAACGTATGGTAAACGTTCATCTGATTTGGTTCACCTCTTCCCTTCTCAATTTGGTTTTCGCAAGTGCCGCAGCACAACAGATGTCCTGGTGAACCTGGAGGTCTATATTCGTACTACTTTTGCTACGAAGACCTCCGTTGTTGCCCTCCTTTTTGACCTAGAAAAGGTCTACGACACCACTTGGCGATATCATATTCTGTCCCAACTTCATTCTTTTGGCCTTAGTGGTAATCTCCCTCTCTTTCTCCAAAGCTTCCTCTCTCGTCGTTCCTTTCAAGTGAAAGAGTTAGTACCACTCTCTCTGCCTCTTTTCAGCAACATGAAAGTGTGCCTCAAGGTAATGTTCTGAACACTACTCTTTTTCTAGTTGCCCTCAATGGTCTTCTTTCCTCTCTTCCTTCTGGCATCTTCTTCGCTCTCTATGTCGACGATCTTACCCTTTGCTGTCGGGGTGATGATTCGCCTCTCCTTCAACGGTGGATTCAACTTGTGATTGATGCCGTGTCGTCATGGGCCACTGATCATGGCTTCAGATTCTCTACATCTAAGACTTGTGCTATGACTTTTACTCGGAAGCATGTCGTTCTTCGTCCTTCTTTGTCGCTTTATGTTCACCCCCATTGTGTACAAGGATTCCGCTAAGCTTTTGGGGTTGATTTTTGACACTCGTTTGTCTTGGTCGGCCCATATCTCTCACCTCCGAGTTGAATGCTCTAAGGCCCTTCAGGTATTGTCCCATACTTCTTGGGGAGCAGATAGGCGCATTCTCCTTGTTTTACATTCCTCTCTCGTCATGTCTAAACTCGATTATAGTTGCCCCTGCTAACTCGTCTGCTTCTCCTTCTACTCGTCGTCGTCTTGATGCTTTGCACCATGCTGGTTTGCGCCTCAGCTCTGGTTCTTTTCGTTCGACTCCCGTCCTCAGCTTTTATGTTTTCTTCCTATCTCTCCAGGACCACCGTGATCGCTATTGTCTTTGCTATCTTGCACAGTCCTTGCAACATCCTTCCTCTCGCCGCTGTCGTGCTTAAACTTTTACCCCTCCTGTGGTTCCTATTCCTCTTCACCACCTCCCTCTTTCTGTCCGGTTATCTCGCTTACAGGATTCTCTTTCAGTTCGTATTTCTAATATTTCTCCTCATGTTGTTCCTTCCTTGCCCCCTTGGAGAGTTCTCATTTCGCAGTTTTGAACATATTTAACCCGCATCACTAAAGCTTTTCCTACTCCTACGGTTCTGAGATGCCTTTTCCTTGAGCATTTTCCTTCGAACTCTCGCTCCGTTTCCATTTTCGCTGATGAGTCTAGGTCTGCAGACAGTGTAGGCTACTTTTATGTCTCTTATGTGTCCTGACAGTACTTATATGTGTCGCCTACCTACGGAGACTAGCATTTTCTCGGCGGAACTTTATGCTATTCTCTATGCTCTTCGTCTCCTGCTTTCTCGCTATCAATCTTCCTTTGTAGTTGTCGTTGACTCTCGTAGTGCCCTCATGGCTCTCGGGTCCTTTAATCTGGTCCAACCGGTGGTTGTCGAGATTCAGCATTGGCTGGTTTCTTATTTCCAGTAAATTTTAGTCAGTTGAGTTTTGGTGGGTTCTCAGCCATATTTGTGTTTCTTTAAATGAGTGTGCGGATGCTACCACTAGGGAAGTTGTCCGTTCTTGTCCCATCTCTTGTAAAGGTATTCTTTTTTCCGACTTTAACCCAGTTATTCATTCCTCCATCCTAACCCATTGGCAAGATTGTTGGTCTTCTGTTACTGATAATAATGTGCGTACTCTTAAGAGTTTTGTTTCCTCATAGTAGTCCTCCTACCACCGTAACAGGCGATGGGAAATGGCTCTGGCGAGGTTGCATATTGGCCATACTCGCTTAACTCACGGTCGTCTAATGGAGCGCTGCCTTGCTCCTTATTGTCCAAATTGTATTGTCCTTCTTACGGTCGTGCATATTCTTCTTGAATGTCCTGACTTCTAGGATGAGCATGTGTCTTGTTTTCCGACCGTTCCCCGCAGTTGCTTGTCCATCGATAGAATTCTTGGTGAATCGGATACTTTTGATATCGTTCACCCTTATGCGTTTCTGTTCTGGTATTGGCATCCCTGGTGATATTTAGCGCCCTCTGATTATTCCGCACATTTGATGGTGCTACATAGCCTTCCCAGTTTGGTGCCTTCTTTTGATAATTCCTTACATAATTGTTGTGACATCATTGCTCATCTTGTTGGCTCATTTACGTAATTGGTAAGTGCAATTAAATTTATTTATATTTTTTTCGTGGTCAGGGAACACAGTAGGATTTTTATAGAACCCCATAAAATGGTTTTTTTTTGTTTGCGCCTGAGGGTGTTGAAGGCCAAATAGCCCAGAGCAGCTTAGAGGGTTAACAAGGGAATCCTACAGCTTCATCAATTCTCCCACACTGGTGCAAAGACCTCATTCCCCCTTTCGCCCCAGCCTGGACACTCAACCATCCACTTAGGACAGCCTCTCACGTGCGACACCCTCTCACGTGCGACACCTCCAGCGGGCGGTCCGATGACTCACAAAAACCCTACATGGTGCCTTTCAACATGTACAACACCCAAAGAGGGACAGGAGAGGGGGCGCAGGCAAACCACACCGGTCCCAGGGAGGTGTATGTGAGCCCCCTCACCACGAGAAGGCGACACCATGGAGGGGAGGGTGACGGTGTGATACTTGGCCGATCTTATCGCCTTTAATTCTTTTAATATCCTACCATGGTTGACTAAGGGGGCGGGGGGTGTGAGAGTTGAGACTTGAGACTGTTAACAAAAGTTTCCCAGTTATCTTGCCTGAGCTCTGTAATGCGCTCCCTCGCCTTGGCTAGGGCTTCCTGAAAGATGTTGAGCATTCCTGGTGTATGTGTTTCCCTATATGCAAGTCCAACTCGTCTGGCAGTGCGTTTCAACGTACGCAGTTTGGGGTCATTGTAATAGGCATAGTGTTTATTACTTTTCATATCGTTCCGACTATTAGATGGTATAGGTGGCCGACCTAAAGGGTCAGCGAACATCTGAATGCTCTGTACTAGACCGTCTTTAAATGTCTGGACTGTGGAGGGATCATAAGTGCAGTACCACTCTGACACATGAGCAACAAAGTCTTCACGTCGAGCAGGAGGAACACTGAGCCGTTTGCGTTTGAAAGTTCCACCGGGCAGGATGGTATTTCCGATACATAAATCTAGGGTGATGATCTGAAAACAAATCTATTACATTAGATGATGTGCACCAGACGTGAGAGACGTTGAAACCAACACAGAGGTCTAGAATGACTCCACAAATATTCGTGGGTTCAAGGTCGCCCACAATCTGCACATCTTCGTGACTATTTAGTAGCGACAGCAGTTGATTCCCATTCCCGTTACTGAAGCGAGAGCCATCATTGTCCTTGTGTCTAGCATTGTAGTCACCAAGAATGATGGTGGGCTCTGCTTGAGCGCAGGCTGAAAGATCAATATAATTTAACTTTCCTGCTGGAGCATATAGATTACATACGTTGAGGAAAGAGTTGCCCCACATAGATCCTCTCTCCATGATATTGTTGACCCTCAGTTTGTTTTTCTGGCAGAAGTTGATGGGGTAGGGATTGTTTGATGTATAGAATGCAAAAGTTACTGGATCTGAGGTTGTAAGAAACAAATGAGGGCAATTTCTGGGGTGAAGATCTTGCAGGAACACTGCACTCCTGGAGACATACAATATCGATGTGTTCAGTTGTTACTTTGTGATGTAAACTAGAGAACTTTTTTTGAGGGATGCAATGTTCCAGCAAAGGATGGAGAGCTTAGCTATTTGTGCATTTAAAGTAAGCATTATATAGATTAATATTATTAGTCCACTTAATATAAATTATCTATTTCAATACAATATAAGTCCAGGAACATTTCTTAGCATATTACCAATGTAACACATTTGCCTCCAATTGTCTAGTACACTTTGTCTGTCATTTTCATCTATTGAGTCGTTTTGAATATACCTTAGCACAGCTTTGGCAGTTAACCTGCGTGGAAGGGCTCCAGTACACAAGGTTTCAAGATCACTCAAAGTTTCCCCTGACTGGCAAGAGAACACATGTTTGGAGAGACTCAGCTTACAAGTTTCCTCACACGTGATCATCATCGCAATATCACTGGTGGATTTTTTCTCATGTTGGAGCTGTTCTTGCAGCCGCTCTGTCTCCTGTTGTGGCTGCTGCCGGTATTTCTACAACCGGTTCATGAAGGGCAGCTGCTGCTTGAACAGTGGAGCGACCCAAGGGCGAGGTGATAGTGGGGCTGAGGTTGCGATCTGTCTCATTTTGATCCAGTTCCTTATCCCCCACTTCCAGTTGACGGATGGGTCCATCTGATGATAGCAGTGGTTATAATGGTGAAGTTAAATGGTTTAGGTACATATTTTGGGAGAGTGGGTAGCATAAGATACAGTGCGAGTTCGAAGCACTAGGTTATCTTGAGATGATTTGGGGCTTTTTTTAGTGTCCCCGCGGCCCGGTCCTCGACCAGGCCTCCACCCCCAGGAAGCAGCCCGTGACAGCTGACTAACACCCAGGTACCTATTTTACTGCTAGGTAACAGGGGCATAGGGTGAAAGAAACTCTGCCCATTGTTTCTCGCCGGCGCCTGGGATCGAACCCAGGACCACAGGATCACAAGTCTAGCGTGCTGTCCGCTCGGCCGACCGGCTCCAAGCATAGGGAGGAAACTATGCGGATAAAAATAAAGTACCTTTTAGTTTTACTTTTGAATAAGGCGTAGGTTGGACAGCATTTTAATTCGTTATGGAGTGAGTTCCATATACTATAATAATAATAGTAATAATAATAATAATAATAATAATAATAATAATAATAGTAATAACAATAATAATAATAATAATAATAATAATAATAATAATAATAATAATAATAATAACAACAACAACAACAACAACAACAACAACAACAACAACAACAACAACAACAACAACAACAACAACAACAACAACAACAACAACAACAACAACAACAACAATAATAATAATAATAATAATAATAATAATAATAATTTATTTACAAGAAGGTACAATGGGTTGGTGAGATTACATAAGCGTGGTATTTTTACATTCATACAAAGCCACTGACACGCATAGCGTTTCTGGCAGGTCCTTAATCTAACATATCAGGTAAGATGAAACGGTGCATTGTGGCAAGGTTTTTTATTAACAAATTACTACAATATAAGTTGACAGAGGTGATTACACTGGTAAAGATATGTGTGTGTCTTAAGTACTAATATTGGGGAAGTGGGTAGTACAAGATACAGTGTGAGTTTGAAGCACAAGGTAGGAAACTATGAGGATGAAATTAGGTACTGTGCAAGAGACTTCGTGATAGTGTTATGTATGTAGGTAATAATTATGTTGATGTAGTCTCTTTGCAAGAACCATATACTTCTAACACCTCATGATGTAGGCATACTAATATATGTTAAAAGTGATCTGGTTTGTAAACATATTAAAAACCATAAGAGTGAAGAAACCTATTATCAGAAGTTTCAGATTTCCACATAGACTGGCTCCTTTTACCTCTGCAACAACTATGTGAGATGTGACAGAATGATTGAGACATTTTTTCCTTCAGTCAGTTGCAACTTGAAACCATCATAATGGGTGACTTTAATGCAAGACACAACAAGTTAGGGGATGATAAAACTAACAGAAATGGTTCGATGTTCGTAAAATACACCGGGAAAAACAATATGACTGTTTTTTATCTAAACCCATCTCATGTCACTCATCTCTCAGGTGGACGGCTTGATTATGTAATAGGTTATGGTCTCTTAGACAATGCTGTTCATGTTGACCAAACCACACACTAGAAGTGAAGGGACGACGACGTTTCGGTCCGTCCTGGAACCATTCTCAAGTCGATTGTGATGATTGAAGATTGATTGGTTGATAAAGATTAAGCCACCCAAGAGGTGGCACGGGCATGAATAGCTCGTAAGTGGTTAAATTTCTTGTACAGTAATTCTTTTAGTGTTTTGAGGTCGCAATTAATCGTAAGCTGCTATCGCAGGGGAGGATACTGCTTGACAGTATTTATGAGGGTGTCCAGCTGCTAGACACTTTTTTTGACCAGGAGAGTGGCTGTGTTGATGGCTTCAAGGTGGTTATTGCAAGAATCGTGGACTCTTAAAGCTCTTCTAAGGTCGTTGGTTGCTTCACATTCCAGAAGATAGTGAAGCAATGACTTTTCTGTGACAGTTTGGCAGAA
Source organism: Procambarus clarkii (assembly GCF_040958095.1). Taxonomy (NCBI): domain Eukaryota; kingdom Metazoa; phylum Arthropoda; class Malacostraca; order Decapoda; family Cambaridae; genus Procambarus; species Procambarus clarkii. The sequence continues at coordinate 6,203,848 of NC_091208.1, forward strand.
GATGCACACTCTCTGTTGGGGTTCACCAATCTCCCAGTTGCATCTGTAACCTAGACGTAGTCTATATAACCTAACTGCTATTTCCCTGTGGATTCCTTTTGGGATATTTAACCTTTCTAATTGGTTGGCTGATGATATATTGCAGAGGGCGAACCTTCAGCTACTCTCTGGTGGAGATAGGCTTTGTTGAGGTATGAGAGTTTTATGGTGAGGATGTTTTTTATGTTCTCTAGGCTGGGTTGAATTGTTTTATGTATCACTGGATGACGAGTTGCCAATTTAGCAATTTCATCGGTTTTTCATTTAATGGGATTCCAACATGGGATGGGATCCACTTTAAGGTTATGTTGAGTCCTTTGCCTTTAGCGACTGCTCCAAGATACAAAATGGTGGTAATTATTTCTACGTCATCTTTCCACTGTTTTTGTCTTAATATTTGAAGTGCAGCTTTTGAGTCTGGGTAAATGATTGCATTTTGAGTGTTTTGTGCAATCACATATGCGAATGCCTGTTGTAAGGCAAACAGCTCAGTTTGGGTTGATGACACTAGTCCTCCTAGTCTCCAATATGCCTGTACGCTGGCCGTGCAAAGAGCAGCGCCAGCACTCTCATATTCTGTGTTAACCTGTCCGTCTGTGAAGATGTGGGTGGCTCCTGCTACTGCAATGCTGTACATTTGCTTTTCTATTATGAGCCTTAGAATTGTTGGATCATAGGCAGCCTTTTTCATTGGGAGACTTTCTATTACTATTTTCAAGGTAGGCTCTTTCCACGGTGGGGAAGAAGTGTAGTTTGGGTGTGGTTGATCACCTTCTCTATCAAGAATCATGCTTTTTAAATGTAGTGTTTAGGACATTTCCTGCTCTGGCAGCCAAAGAGTTTCCATTGTTTTGGCCAAGTCCAACCACCAAGGCCTGCCGTACTGGGACTGGACCAGGAGAAATAATTATCTTACTGATAATTGTGGCTGTTCTTTGTGAAATTCTTTCTTGAAGAGAGGGCAAACCCGTTTCCAGTCTTAGAGTTAAGACTTAAAACACACTACATGTTACTGAGCATTATAGAGCTTACAAAACAACTGACTCACTCAATACATTTCTTCAAGCTAACCGCGCATTTTGGGAACTGAAAGAACGACTACGTAGTCAATATTGGGAACAATTCTTACAGGGCATCAAGCATGCAACATCCTCAGCCCAAATGTGGGCCAAAATTAGAAAGTTCTCAAAACCTAGCACCCCTAAACTCGCTAATCACTCCCCAATAGCTTATGCTAACATGTTGCTAGAACAGTATGCAAGTAAGTAATTATCAAAAGAAGGCACCAAACTGGGAAGGCTATATAGTGCCATCATATGTGCTGAATAATCAGAGGGGTGCTAAATATCACTAAGGATGCCAATACGAGAACAGAAACGCAGTTGGCGATCGATATCAAAAGTATTTGATTCAACAAGAATTCTATTGAGGGACAAGCGACCACGATGGACGATCGGAAAGCAAGAAACACGCTCGTCCTGGAAGTCAGGAAATTCAACAAGGATATGCACGACCGTAGGAAGGACAATACAATTTGGACAATAAGGAGCAGGGTGGCGCTCCATTAAGTGACCATGAGTTACACATGTATGACCAAAAGGCAACCTCGCCAGAGCCGTTTCCCATCGTCGGTTACAGTGGTAGGAGGAAGGCCAAACACACTACTCTTAAGAGTATGCAATTTGTTACCAGTAACAGAAGACCAACAATCGTGCCAACGGGTAAGGATGGAGGAATGAATAACTGGGTAAAAGTCGGAATAAGGAATACCTTTACAAGAGAAGGGACAAGAGTGGACAGCTTCTCTAGCGGCAGCGTTCGCATGCTCATTTAAAGAGACACCAACATGGCTGGTAACCCAGCAAAACTCAACCGACTTAAATTTACTGGAAATAAGAAACCGCCAATGTTGAGTGTTCAACATTGAAGAAGAAAAGTGTTCAAGGAAAAGGCGTTTCAGAACCATAGGAGGGGTAAAAGCATTAGTGATACAGGTCAGGGATGCACAAAATCTTGGAAAGTGGACCCTCCACGAGGGAAATGATGGAACAATTCGAGGAGAAACATCGGTAATACGAATCGAAAGAGAATCCTGTACGCGAGGTAACGGGACAGAAAGAGGAAGGTGGTGAAGAGGAACGGGAACGACAGGAGGGATAAATGTCAAAGCCGACAGAGGCGAGAGTAAGGATGCTGTAACGACCGCGCAAGATAGCGAAGACAGAAGAGATTACGGTAGTCCTAAAGAGATAGGAAGCCAGTGTCTACATACAAGCTGAGGGCGGGAGTCAAACGAAAGGCACCAGAGCTGAGGCGCATCCTAGTATGGTGCAAGGCATCAAGATGGTGAAGAGTAGGAGGAGATGCAGATGAGTAAGCAGGGCAACCGTAATCGAGTTTTGACAGTAGAAGAGAGGAATGTAAAGAGAGGAGCGTGCACCTATCCGCTCCTCAAAAAACATGGGAAAAAACCTTAAGGAGGTTATGGGCCTTAGAGCAATCAACTCGGAGGTAAGAGATATGGGCCGACCAAGACAAACGAGTGTCAAAGATTAACCCCCAAAAGCCTAGCAGAATACCTGTACACAAGGGGATTACCATAAAACGACAAAGAGTGTCAAAGAACGACACGCTTCCGAGTAAAAGATATAGCACAAGTCTTAGACATGGAGAACTTGAAGCCATAATCGGTGGCCCAAGACGACACAGTAACAATCGCAAGTTGAAGCCGCCGTTGAAGGAGAAGCAAATCATCACCCCGACAACAAAGGGTAAGATCGTCGACATAGAGAGCAGAGAAGACGTCAGAGGAAAGAGAGGAAAGAAGACCATTGAGGATAACCAGAAAAAAGTAGTTCTCAGAACACTACCTCAGGGCACACCCTCGAATTGCCGAAAAGAGGCAGAAAGAGTGGCACCAAGACTCACTCGAAAGGAACGATGAGAGAGTAAGCTTTGGAGGAAGAGAGGGAGATTACCACGAAAGCCAAGAGAACGAAGATGGGGCAGAATATGATATCTCCAGGCGGTGTCGTTAGCCTTTTCCAGATCAAAAAGGACGGCAACAAAGGAGGTCCTCGCAGCAAAAGCAGTACGAATATAGACCTCTAAGTTCACCACGACATCTGTTGTGCTGTGGCATTTGCGAAAACCAAATAGAGAAGGGAAGAGGAGGTGATAGTGTTCTAAGAGCCACATCAAACGAACGTTAACCATACGTTCAAAGAGTTTGCAGACACAACTCGTGAGGGCAATAGGGCGGAAGTCCTTAGGGGATGTTCCGAGAGACCCTGGTTTCCGAACAGGGAGAACAACAGCATTGAGCTAGTCCTCAGGGACTGGCTCGATGCTGGTTATACAGACTCGAGTCAGGTTATACAGACTCAGATTATGCTCGAGTCAGGTTATACAGACTCAGGTTATGCTTGAGTCAGGTTATACAGACTCAGCAAATACTGAGACGTGCACGGAGGGAAATGGCGGAACATCTCATAATGAATGTCATCAGAGCCCACTGCCATAGAACCGCAGAGGGCCAGGACAGACTGAAGTTCAAAGAAAGAGAAGGGATTTTTATAGGGGAAGGCTGAGATGGGTACGGAAATCTAAGGGATGAGATTCAAGAACAGGCGTACGAAGAAGGAAAGACTAAGGAAGATGAGAGCCAGAGCTAACAGACGAAAAATTGGAACCCAGTTCGGCCGCATCCTGCACCGGGTCCGCCACAAGAGTATCACGGAGGTTAGAAACTGGTGAGACATCGGGAGCGAACTTACCAGCTATCTTGCGGATACGCTTCCAGATCTGCAGCAAAAGAATTTCGAACGTAATGGTGGAAACATCAGACTTCCAAAACTCACGTTTAGCCACGCAAATGATCCTACGGAACACCGCACTTGCTGTCCGAAACAAAAGCAAAGAATCTGCCGGCGACGGTGTCTCTTCCAGGCTGCATGCTTACAGCGGACAGCCCGAGCACAGTCTGCATTCCACCAGGGAACGCACTTCCGCGTGCCCCGAGAGGTAGAGCGAGGAAAAGAGTGGAGGGCAGCGTCAAAGACAGTATCATGAAAGAGAAGGAGGGCGCGAGGGAGAGGCACAATGGAGAGGTCGGATAGGGAGTAGTTCGGAGGGTAAAGAGGTTCCAATCTGCCTTGGCAAACTCCCACCTAGGGAAGGAGAGGGGAGGGTGAAAGGTAACAAGGATGGGGAAATGGTCACTGCCATGGGGGTCATTGTTACGAACCTTACCTCCTGTGGAGGTTAGTTTCAAATATAAAATGTTGGGGGACACAGTTGTTGGGATTGAGTACTACAGATGTTGGAGGTAGCATGTTTGGAGCAGATGCTCTTTTGTTTATGATCTTGTTAATAATATTTCATGTACCTGATAATTGTTTTGTTGTTGTTACTGGCGGAGAATAAAACCATGTGGACGAAGATTGTTTCTCTTACCACAACCATAACAGTGGCGACGAGGATTATACATCTCCGGCAGAGAGCCTGGGTACGAGACGTGGTGTGAGGATCAAGAGTGAGCAGGGTACGTCGTGTGGACGAGTGGACGCTTCGTATATAACAGTGGAGTGAGCTACCACCGTGGCCATGGCTACGCCGCCCATGTCAATGGAGCCGTTAAACACTGCCAAGATCTCATTGGACCTGTGGCTCAGCCTGCTGGAAGCAAACTTTCAGTGCCGGTAGATTAAGGAGGACGCCAACAAGAAAGCGGTACTCTTAGTTTCACTGGGTTCTGAAGCATATAGTGTTCTCGGAAATTTGTGTGCACCGGAGCTAAGTCATACGAAGACCTATGTATACCTGATTGCTCTGCTTAAACGTCAGTATGTGGTGAAACCATCATATCAGAGGAATTTGATGGATTTCCAGAAGAGGACGAAAAGCAGCAGGAATCCGTACAGGATTTATTTGCGGAACTGAAGGCTTTGGCTAACCCCTGCAACTTCGGAGCACAGTTGGACAGCAGGGTTAGGGACCAGTTTTTCATGGCAGTGGAAAAGGAGAATTATTTCCCTAACCTGGTGGCAGAAAATTTGGACCTACAATCGATGACTTCATGGACAGTGCTCGAGAAGATATTGAACCTGGAAAGGGCTTTTGGAAGTAAGACTTCTACTCAGGAAATTATGGTCGTACAGGGCCAGACCAGATGTAAACACTGTGGATACAATCACATAAGTAGCAAGTGCAAGTTTCGTGCCTATATATGCAACTTTTGTAACAAGGAGGGACACTTGCAGAGAGTATGTAGGGAATATCTGAACAGGAACAGCAAGGCCTGGGAGAGGAGACGACCAGGGAATGCAGGAAGAAGAGGTAGTGGTACTGTGGTCAAGGCAGTAGAGGAAGGTAACCAGTCTGAAGAAGCTGCAGGTGAGGAAAACCGACTATATTCGGTGAAAGAAAAGGTATGTTCAGTGAAGTCACAAGTGGTGAATTTTGTAATTAATGGGAAGTTAGTTCCCTTGGAACTGGACACTGGTGCTGCAGTGTCAACATTGTCTAGAGATTGGGCAGATACCTTGCAATTGAATGTAAAACCAGGTAAAAAATCATTAAGTGCTTATGATAATGCACCGATTAAGGTCTATGGCAAGGTGTCGGCAAAAGTAGGTTATAATGGAAAATAAATTGTCCAGGATTTTTATGTAGTGGATTCACATAATCTTAGCCTATGTGGTAAGGATCTCATGGAAAAAGTGGGAATTTTCTTGGCGGGCCTAGATGAATTATCGATATTTAAAACAATTAAAAGTGCCGAGCAAATGTTAGACAAATATTCAGTGGAGGCAGATAAGCCAATTAATAGCATGGTGGCAAAAATTCACCTGAAAAGTGGGGCTTCACCTAAATTTTTCAAGGCAAGAACAGTGCCGTTTCATTACAAGCAATTGGTAGAATCTGCCCTGGAAAAGCATGTGGCAAAAGGCATCTTAGAGCCAATTACACATAGTGAGTGGGCAGCCCCAATTGTACCAGTGTTGAAGGCAGATCGGAAATTCTTGAGAATCTGTGCAGACTTCAAGGAACTGAACAACCGCATACACTGTGAGAAGTACCCTTTACCTAAGATAGATGAGTTGTTGTCAGTGGTCTGCAAGGGGGCAATTTTTTCTAAGTTTGACCTGAAAGATGCGTACTTCCAAATTCCTGTAGAGGAGGAGAACCAGAAATTGTTAGTGATTAATACCCACAAGGGGTTATTTAAGTATAAAAGACTTCCTTTTGGACTCTCCTCGTCTCCAGCAATTTTTCAGAGATTCATGTCCCAGTTGTTAGTTAACATTGAAGGTGTGGCTAGTTTTTTAGATGACTTTATTGTATGTGGAGAGAATGAGGAAGTGCATGATGCTAGATAAGAACAAGTTTTGAATCTTTTGCAAAAGCACAATGTGAAGATAAATAAGGGAAAAACAACGTTGAAGACCAAGGCCATTGAATACCTGGGGTACCATATTTCAGGTAAGGGCTTTACTCCTTCTCACAAAAATGTAGCGGCTATAATAGATGCCCCAGCCCCAACATCAGTTGGGGAAGTATAGTCTTCAGGGATATCTGAAGTATCAGGGTACAGGGATATCTGGGGCTTGACTCAATTATTTAATTATTTAATTTAATAACGAAGGACCACCCACTTTTGAGAAAATAGGGAAACTAATAAAAAGTGATCATTAGAAACACAAAGAAGAACCAGTGTTTATGGATAAATATTAGAAAGAATAATCACTTAAATAAATAATGGACTGTATGGTTAATTAACTAAAGTCAGAGCCTCAAACACCTACATTGGGGGGGTATTGCTAGAACTTCGTATACGTCTAGGAACTAGTGTGGTTCGTCACCAGTTCATTGTTGAGTAAAGAATATTATGACCAAAATATTATAGAATCAATAGGTAAATCCAAATAGAGAATATTAATGATTGTTAGAATTAAAGAGCAATCATCTAAGTAAACACACCAATCTCCAAATTCATATAGTAAGTACTCGATATGATAATATTATGGATATGTATAATAAATTGGAGTAATTAAATGTGTACAAAAAGTCTTAGCTTTAAGACGATTTCTATGACATCGTTCGTGCTTCGTCCTCGTGATCTCAGGATCTCCACACAGAAGCCATTAGAGGTGAATAACACGAATGTAGTTAACGACTCGTTGACTCCTCACATACGAGCTGTAATATAAAGGATATTACGTAGCATTGAACTAGGCTACTTAAATCTCAAAATTTATGAAAATAGAAAATGAATATTAATGCGGTACTAACATTGGATTTATTGTCGTCCCGCTATGTAACGACAGACTACCCACGAAATATACAATCTCTAATGATGCATCAAGAAAGAAAATATATTTAGCATGAGCGCAGTATATGCTGAAGTCTGCCGATATCGCGTCTCAGTCTCAAACTTCCACGATGTTGTACACGTGATTGAGAGTTTGGCTTGATTCTCGACGCGTTATTGTTTGACCGAGCACTATGGAGTACGTGGAAGAATAATTATTCGTTATAAGTTGAGTATCAGTGTAATTCTTGGTGATAATCCCAACGCCACGTGTCTCAGACTCTGACGCCACGACTTTCTTCTGTCCAAGTACGCACACTGGCTGCTCACTCCACAACACCAGCCTCGACAATGGCGTCTCCTTCCTCTCCAACCCGCGTCCCGCATTCACCACAGAAATTATTTATCACGAATAATACTATTTCGCGCAATTGTGGTTGAAATACTTTAATAAGGACTGGGTTGTGATTCTAGAGATTTAAATATTATTGCTTTCTCGTCTTAAGGTGGTAAACGAGAAATGGAGAAGATTATAGTTTTCTCCATGGCATTCACGCGTGACAGAAAAACTATTACTTGATAACAATTGTAACTAAAAACTCTCGATTTAGAATTATTTGGGAGTTATGTTATCCGTAAATAATTATCACACGGAATACTGATGATTTTAGAGAACCACATTCAATTCTCTAGCACATTGGCAATAAATGTGTTTAACTAGATATAATCTGACGCAATATTGGTGCTTGATTTCGTAAGTATTCCAGCATTAATACGCAGATATAATGGTTAGTTTATGTTAACATTACTATTAGTAAATTTAGTGACTACTGTAGTTAGTATATAATAATAATGATTTATTATAATGCAATAGTATTGTATTAGTGTTGGAAATTTCCAACACCCCAGTCCCAACATCAGTTGGGGAAGTACAGTCTTTTGTTGGGATGGTTACATATTTTTGTAAGTTCGTGAAGAACTTTTCAACAAAATTAGCACCCTTGTATGAATTGTTGAAAAAAGGGGCTGGATTTAAGTGGGCAGCAAGAGAGGAAAATGCATTCAGGAATATTGAGCAGGAATTGATCAATTCTCCAGTGCTCACTAATTTTACAGGTAGACTCCCGTTAAAACTGGAGGTAGATGCTTCCCCAGTAGGAGTGGGTTGTGTATTATTACAGGAAGTAGATGGTCAGGATAAAGTAGTATATTTTGCTAGCAAGAAATTATCTCCTGCGGAACAGAATTATTCTCAGTTAGATAAAGACCTTAGCTTTGGTATATTCTGTAAAAAACAGGTATTTTCTCCTGGGGAGGAAATTTCTTGCTAGAACAGACCATAAATCCCTGCTAGGATTGTTTGGCAGAGGTAAGCATATTCCAGTTAATGCCAATGCTAGAATTCAAAGATGGGCATTACTACTCTCTCAGTTTGAGTATGATTTAGAGTTTAAGCCAGGCAAGGATAATGTAGTAGCTGATGCATTAAGTAGATTGCCTGTGACAGAAGAATTAAATTCCTGTATTCCAGTGTTGTATGTTAACCTGGTGGAATCTATGTCTTTTGAGGATATTTCATTCCAGACTATTAGGAAGGCAACTGGTAGAGATCCCAAATTAAGTCTGTTGATGAAATATGTCAAATATGGTTGGAATGATAATTTATTACTGTCAGAGTATGCTGCAGTAAAGGCTGACCTTAGTATTCACCAGGATGTACTAGTGTATAGGAATAGTGGTGGTGCCTGGGGAACTGAGATGTAAGATTTTGGAACAGCTGCATGTAGGCCATAATGGCATAAATGCTATGAAAGCAGAAGCTAGAAGTTGGGTTTGGTGGCCAAAAATAGACCAGGATATTGCTGAGGTAACAAAAAATTGTCATATTTGCTTTAAGAATTATCAGGATCCACAGGCCCCAGTACTTTCTTGGCCATGCACTGGAAAACCCTGGTCTACACTTCATGTAGATTATGCGGGACCTATGGATAACAAATATTACCTAGTGATGGTGGATTCATACACCAAATTTCTGGATGTGCATGTGTGTAATTCCACCACATCATCTGTAACTTGTGAATTACTAAGGAAAACATTTTGAAATTTTGGATTGCCAGACATAATTGTCTCAGACAATGCTCCTTATTTTGTTTCTGTGGAAATGGAAGATTTTTTTTTCCAAAAAATGGTATTAAACATGTAACACCTGACCCCTATAATCCTTCTTCAAATGGTCTAGCAGAGAGAGCAGTGAGATCCTTGAAAGAAGGGTTAAAGCGGTTTACGGAAGGTACTATTAATACAAGGCTTTGGAGATTTTTATATAATCAAAGAAAAACTGTTCATTCTACTACTGGTAAATCTCCTTCTGAATTACTGTTTAATAGACACTTTAAAGTGCACATGAAAGCAGTAAAGACAGATCCCGATCAAGAGAAATCGGTAACTAGCTTGGCCAGTCAGTTGGCTCAGGGAGAGGAATTGTTGTTTAATGAGGGGGATGCCGTATATGCAAGGAATTTTGGAAGTGGAAAGCCCTGGGTGGAAGGAAAAATTAGGGAAGTCCTGGCCCGCAGGAATTTCACTGTGCAAGTGCAGAGTTTTGGGAACATTAATTGGAAAAGGCATGCCGATCAGCTCATGCCAAGGTTCAGAGGGAATTTTGAAGACCCTTTATGTGGGGGTGGGGCAACTAGTGATACCCATCCTAATAATGAAGGGTCTTGAGAGGATGGGTCTCAACCGTCTCCTTTACTTAATTAGTAACATGTTGTCTCCCCAGATATATGGCTTTACGCATGGAAAGAGTGTACATCACTGTATTACCACATTCCTCACCCTGCATACTGATAGGTCATACACCACTTCCCTAGATCTTAAGTCAGCCTTTGACATTGCTAACCGACACGTCATTCTGAGCGAATTTGCTAAAATGAATGTTGGAGGATGGCTTCTACGGTGGATAAGAGGCTATTTATCCAGCAGGAAGTAATCTGTACTGTTCCAAGGGCATAGGAGTGTAACGAGAGATTTTGAACTTGGCACTCCACAGCGAGGTGTCCTCAGTCCTTCTCTGTTCAATGTGTTAATCAATGTACTTTTAAACGTAGTAACTAGAAGGCCCAGCGAACACATCATTAACTATGCGGATAATATACTGACCCACACTAATGGATATACCAACACCCAAAATGTTCTGAACTCTGTATTGTACACATGTCAGGAACTATGCATAGTCATCTCAGTAGAGAAAATAAAGATCCTGAACCGACGCCCACCCAGACTGGGTGGGGCTGTTCGCAAAATGCAGTTGGATGATGGCTCTCTGCTCGACTATGTTACCAGATACAAATACCTTGGTCTTGAGGTTCTACGGTACCGCAATGTTGTAGCCAGACTGGGTCGCCAATGTAGAGAGAGGCTCCGTGCTCTTAAGGCGGTGGCAGGCTATCATCTAAGCTATTGCGCAAATGTGAGAATTGGAAAAATGACGTATCTCTCATATATTAGGTCTCTGATTGATTATGCTGCACCCATGCTTGCTCTAGTGCCTGAGAGAATGCTTGGAGGGCTGGAAAAGATGCAAAACGAAGCCATGAGGATTATCCTCGGATGCCCCTGTACAACTAAATTACTGAACTTGAGGAAGGAACTGAATATTTCATGTGTAAGTGATCGTATCATTGAAATTAATGCTTTAATTGATATCAAGATGCTTAGGCTAACCCACCCTAACCCCTGCACTGAAGCCCTCCAAGCCTTCTTCCTTGAAGATCAGCATCCCTCCAAATGGATTACCAAAACTGCCATTATGCTCTGAATGTATAATATTCATCACCTCTACCAAGAGAGACAACAACAACACTTTCCTGCCCCATGGTAGATCACTCCTTTCCAAATTACTGTCCCCCCATTTCCCACCCAAGAAACTGATTAAAGAACAAGCCTTGCTTCGACAAGAAGCAAAGAATAATGCCTTAAGCCGAATTGATGCTTTAGTCAGAGAGCGCTGCCTTTCCCAGATTATTTACACTGATGGATCCTTGCATCAGTCCCATGGTGCAGCTGGAAGTGCAGTTGTTGTGACAGGGAGAGATGGTTCCTTCTCCCATGAGTGTGGAGCGCGACTAAGTAACTGGGCCTCCACTCTTCAAAGAGAATTGGTTGCCATAATCCTTGCACTCGAGCGCGTATATGAAACCGAAAATGACACGCTAATTGTAAGTGACTCCTTGTCATCCTTGACTGCCCTCAGCTCCCCAAGGCATAACTGTGACGTGTTTATCTCTGAAGCTAGACACATATATAATAAAATAATCAATGATGGAGTCAAGGTCTGTCTTCTGTGGAATCCTTCCCATATTGGTCTCCGAATGTACGATAGAACTGATGAGTTGGCCAAGACTTTTGCTCGTAAAGAGGGAATTGATTACCAACTTGGACTGCCCCTGAGCAGCCTGAGGGCAGTAATATTCCGGGAATATGAACTGAATTTCGGAGACTTGAGCCAAAGTGAAATTCACACCAGTTTCTCCATCTATCATCATTCTATTATGCAGGAAGAACCGCACGTCTATGGGTCATCCAATAAGGTTAGCAGACTTCTAGATGTTTACCACTGCTAGGTTTAGGCTCGGCTAGGTAACTCCTCTGGGAGTTTGTAACATCTGCTGATGTAGATCTGACTAAATGTAATCTCTGTCAGCAGAACTATTCGCATACTTTGCGTCATTATATAATGGAATGTGAAAAAATCGCGGAATTCAGAGATAACACCATCAATGGTGTCCAAGAAATTTGTAAGTACTTCATTCATAATGATGTGCTGGCCGAAATCTTAGCGAAGTATCCAAAATTTGCTTACTGTAGGTAATGCATGCACATGACTGTAAAGCTGCCACCCAGTTTAGTGGGTGTGCAGCACATGACCGTAAAGCTCCCACCCAGTTGGGTGGGTGTGGATCACATGACCGTAAAGCTGCCGCCAAGTTGGGTGGGTGTGGAGCACATGACTGTAAAGCTGCCGCTCAGTTGGGTGGGTGTGGATCACATGACTGTAAAGCTGCCGCCCAGTTGGGTGGGTGTGGAGCACATGACTGTAAAGCTGCCGCCCAGTTGGGTGGGTGTGGAGCACATGACTGTAAAGCTGCCGCCCAGTTGGGTGGGTGTGGAGCACATGACTGTAAAGCTGCCGCCTAGTTGGGTGGGTGTGGAGCACACGACTGTAAAGCTGCCGCCCAGTTGGGTGGGTGTGGAGCACACGACTGTAAAGCTGCCGCCCAGTTGGGTGGGTGTGGAGCACACGACTGTAAAGCTGCCGCCCAGTTGGGTGGGTGTGGAGCACATGACTGTAGAGCTGCCGCCAAGTTGGGTGGGTGTGGAGCACACGACTGTAAAGCTGCCGCCCAGTTGGGTGGGTGTGGAGCACATGACTGTAAAGCTGCATGCACTCTCTTGAACATTATATTGTAAAATGTCCCATATTGACTGACTTTCGCCCTCCTGTGCTAAGGTATGCTGAACTGTGTAATTAATATATGAGTACTGGAACACTTGATGATATATTGGACTTGTACCCAAGATTAACCATGTAATGTATCAATTATAAAATGTATGTATGTGATGTAACTATATAACCTGAGCTTGTAAAGGCACCTTCATCACCTTCAGTGATTAAGTGATTAAGTGCTTAATTGCACACTAATTTCTCTATCAGCCATCTCACTCTGTCAGAGTAAAAGAGACAAATGTATGTAAATGCATGTGTGTGTGTATATATGTATGTATACATATATGTATATATGTATATGTACATATATGTGTGTGTGTGTGTATGTATATATATGTGTATAAAGTATATATGGAAGTTGATCAGAATTACATTTCACCTTTGTAAATGCACATTAATGACACTATGTAAAAGACACATCGAACACTTTATGTAGGGCATACGTAAATCTGTGTATCTATGTATTTACGTATGTAGGTTAGGTTAGCATTTTAAAAGCACCGAATCACCTTCTGTGGTTGAGTGTTCAATAAACCCTTGAACTATATGTTTAACACATCTCTAACCTTGTCCATGGAGGGCAGAAGAAAATGTATATATGCTGGTTAGCATTGTAAATGTGTGGCCACGTTTGTGGTAGAAAATAATATTAATAATAAAAAAAGAAGTTGGGTGGGTGTGCAGCGAAACTAGTAACTGTGTGACTCACCATAGATGTAAAGTGACTTGTGTAGTGACTATAGTGAGCCTCTTGTTGAATCACTTGTGATACAAAAGATTATTGATGTGTGTATCTGTGTAGGTGATTGAATATGTATGTGTATATATGTATATGTATATATATGTACATGAATGTATGAGTATGTGTACATGTATATATAACATTAATAATTGTGTAACTAGCGTGAAAAGATTGTTTTTTGCTTAGCTAAACGAACTAGAGGGTTCAGTTCCTGAACCGATTATGTGCCTCTGTAATTCTTTACACCACCACCCACGGGATGGGTATGGGGTGCATAATAAAGAAAGAAATTGAATTGTAACTTACCTTATCTCCTAAGTGTCAACATATGCCAGTTCAGTTCATGTTATTGATCTCAATTAGTTTTAAATCTTAGTTTTTAAGTTTTTTCCAGATCTTGCCAAAAACGCTGTGCGTATTAGGGCTTTAGGTATAGTATAGCAATAATAATAATAATAATAATAATAATAATAATAATAATAATAATAATAATAATAATAATAATAATAATAATAATAATTATAATAATAATAATAATAATAATAATTTATTTAGGAAATGTACATACATAGTTGCAGAGTTACAGTACAAACATTCTGTTTGATTTAAAGATAGAGGTAGTACATACAATACCTAAAGCCACTAGTACGCATAGTGTTTCGGGCAAGGTGAGGTGGGGAAAAAACACTTAGACTAAAACTTAATAGTAATTGAGCTTAAAGTATAAATTGTGTTGAATGGAAAAAAATAATAAAAGATAAAAAAAAGGGGGGGGGGGAACTTGGTAGAAAATAGTCAATATAGTATATACTTGTTTTTTCTTGAAATTCTACTTGTATCATTCTACTTGTAACTCCCAACCACTCCCAACACCAACACCCTGTGGGAATTAGTGGAATTTATATCTATCCTTGAGCTGTAGTTGACCCCATACCCCAGCCCGTGAGTGATAATGGACCCCATACCCATCCTGTGGAAGGGAGTGGACCCAGTATACTCATCCTGTTGGTGATTGTGGACTCCATGCTCATCCTGTTTGCAGTAGTGGACTCCATACCAATCTTGTTGGCAGCATTGGACATCATACCCGTCCTGTGGGTGGGAGTGGACCCCATGCCCATCTTGTGGGTGCTAGTGGACCCCATACCCATCTTGTGGGTGCTAGTAGACCCCATACCCATCTAGTGGGTGGTAGTGGACCTCATACCCATCCAGTGGGTGGTAGTGGACCCTATACCCATCCTGTGGGTGGTAGTGGACCCCATACCCATCTTGTGGGTGTTAGTGGACCCCATACCCATCCTGTGGGTGGTAGTGGACCCCATACCCATCTTGTTGGTGGTAGTGGACCCCATATTTATCCTGTGGGTGGGTAGTTGACCCCATACCCATCCTGTGGGCGGTAGTGCACCCCCATACCAATCTTTTGGGCGGTAGTGCACCCCCATACCAATCTTTTGGGCGGTACTGGACCCCATCCCCATCCTGTGGGAGTTATAGTGACCTCATACCCTTACTGTAGGTAGTAGTGGCCCCCCCCCCCTCATACCCAACCTGTGGGCGGTAGTGGACCCCATACTCATTCTGTGGGCGGTAGTGGAGCATATACCCATCCTGTGGATGGACGTGCCCCCCATACCCACCCTGTGGGCAGTTGTGGATCCCATACGTATCTCGTGAGGGGTAGTGGACCCCATACCTATCCTATAGGTAGATATTGGGCATAGATCCATCCTACAAGTGGTATGGACCCCTTACCCACCTAACAGGTGGTAGTGGACCCTATACCCACCTAACAGGTGGTAGTGGACCGTATACCCATCTTACATAAGGTAGTAGACACTATACCATCCTGTTTGCAGTAGTTTACCCAATAGACATTCCAATGTAATATCGTTTTCTGTTGACGATCCTACAATACATTCTTTAAAGATTTTTATAGCAGACTAGTGTATATAATGTTGATTGTTGAAGCACTATTATTCTATGTAATAATTTATATTGCTTATTATAATTTACTAAGAACAACTAATATTTCTCAAAGCAAAACTACGAAACTTCAATAGGATGTAGCTGATCTGTAATATTCTAAGAGCATGGACAATAGCAGGTAAATTTCACAACCCACGTGGGACCTGAAAACTACAATTTTCATTATAATTGAACCAATCACGACTATTCTGCTGTCTACGGCAGTGGGCGACTACTGTGAGACGTAAATTGGTACGTGAGGAAGAGTTTGGGCCTTGGAACATAAGTAACTGGGCATATACCACATATGTACTAATTCATATTCAACATATTGACTTTAAGCATTAAGTCATATATGTGCTGTCTTGTGCGAGAGTGGGTTGGTGTGTATGTGTGTGGACTCACCTAATTCTACTCACCTAATTGTGCTTCCAGGGGTTGAGCTCTGGCTCTTTGCTCCTCGATCTCAACCGACAATCAACAGGGTTACAGGTTCCTGAGCCTATTGGGCTCTATCATATCTACACTTGAAACTGTGTATGGAGTCAGCCTCCACCACATCACTTCCTAATGCATTCCATTTGTCAACCACTCTGACACTAAAACAATTCTTTCTAATGCCGAAACGCTTTGCGTAATAGTGGCTTTAGGCATTGTATGTACTAGCTCTATCTATAAATCCATCAACTTTGTATCTTACCTTGTATGTATGTACCTTACTTGAATAAAAAATTATTTATTTACTTATATAATATCTCTGTGGCTCATTTGGGCACTCAGTTTCCACCTGTGTCCCCTAATGTTTGTGTCCCATTGAGTTTAATAGCCTGTCTTTATCTACCCTATCGATTCCCTTGAGAATCTTGAATTTTGTGATCATGTCCCCCCTAACTTTTCTGTCTTCCAACGAAGTGAGGTTTAATTCCCGTAGTCTCTCCTCGTAGCTCATACCTCTCAGCTCGGGTACTAGTCTGGTGGTAAACCTTTGAACCTTTTCCAGTTTAGTCTTATGCTTGACTAGATATGGACTTCCTGCTGGAGCCACATACTCCAGGATTGGTCTGACAAACGTGGTATATGACGTTCTGAAATATTCCTTACACAAGTTTCTAAAGGCCGTTCTTATGTTAGCCAACCTGGCATATGCCGCTGATGTTATCCTCTTGATATGAGCTTCAGGGGACTAGTCTGGCGTGATATCAACCCCCAGGTCCTTCTCTCTCTCTAACTCTTGAAGTATTTCATCTCCCAAATGATACCTTGAATTTGGTCTCCTGCTCCCTACACCTATCTTCATTACATTACATTTGCTTGGATTAAACTCCAACAACCATTTGTTCGACCTTTCCTGAAGCTTGCCCAGGTCTTCTTGAAGCCTCAAACTGTCCTCCTCTGTCTTAATCCTTCTCATAATTTTGGCGTCGTCAGGAAACTTTGAGAGGAATGAGTCTATACCCTCCGGGAGATCATTTACGTATATCAGAAACAAGATAGGTCCGAGTACAGAGTCGTGTGGGACTCCACTGGTGACTTCATGCCAATCTGAGGTCTCATCCCTCACAGTAACTCTCTGCTTCCTATTGCTTAGGTACTCCCTTATCCACTGGAGTGCCCTACCAGTTACCCCTGCCTGATTTTCCAGCTTATGCATCTGCCTTTTATGGGGTGCTGTATCAGAGGCTTTCCGACAGTCCAAAAAAATGCAGCCCGCCCATCCTTCTCTTTCTTGCTTAATCTTTGTCACCTGATCATAGGATTCTATCAAGCCTGTAAGGCAAGATTTACCCTCCCTGAACCCATGTTGATGGGTTTGTCACGAAGTCCCTTCTCTCCAGATGTGTTAATAGGTTTTTTCTCACGATCTTCTCCATCACCTTGCATGGTATACAAGTTAAGGACACTGGCCTGTAGTTCAGTGCCTCTTGTCTGTCACCCTTTTTGTATATTGGGACTACGTTAGCCGTCTTCCATATTTCTGGTAGGTCTCTCGTTTCCAGTGACCTACTTCACACTATGGAGAGTGGCAAACAAAGCGCTCCTGCACACTCTTTCAATACCCATGGCGAGATTCCATCCGGCCCAACAGCCTTTCTTACGTCCAGCTCCAATAGGTGCTTCTTGACTTCATCTCTTGTTATTTCGAACCGTTCCAAGGTCGCCTGGTTTGCTGCCACCTCTCCTAGCGCCATAATCTCTCCATGTTCTATTGTGAAGACCTCCTGGAACCTTTTGTTGAGCTCTTCACACACCTCTTTGTCATTCTCTGTGTACCTGTCCTCACCCGTTCTAAGGTTCATCACCTGTTGTCTTCCTCCTGATGTGACTGTGAGGTAGCTTTGGTTTGGTCATCGGTTTATTAGCTATATCATTTTCATACCTTTTCTCAGTTGCTCATCTCACACTGACATACTCGTTCCTGGTTCTCTGGTATCTCTCTCTACTTTCTGGTGTTCTGTTATTACGGAAGTTCCTCCACACCCTTTTGTTCAGCTCCTTTGCTTTCATACATTCCCTATTAAACCACAGATTCTTGTTTTGCTTCTCGGTTTTTCCTGTTGGGCTGGGTTAAACCTGAATACAGCCTCCTGACACTTTTGGGTGACATAGTCCATCATGTCTTGTTCGGACTTGATTCTGAGTTCAGTGTCCAATCGTATATCCCTTAGGAATTTATTCATCTCCTCATAGTTTCCCTTTCGGTACGCCAACCCTTTGATTGCCAGTTCTTTTTTGGGGGGATAATTCCGAGCTCAACCAGGTACTCAAAGCTCAATACACTATGATCAGTCATTCCAAAGGGGGCTTCCAACTTAACTTCCCTTATTTCCAACTCATTTAGGGTAAATATCAGATCAAGCAAAGCTGGTTCATCCTCTCCTCTCATTCTTATCGGTCCTTTGACGTGTTGACTTAGAAAGTTTCTTGTTGCCATGTCCAACAGCTTAGCTCTCCATGTGTCTGGTCCACTATGTGGGTCTCTGTTCCCCCAATCTATCTTCCCATGATGGAAGTCTCCCATAATTAGTAGTCTGGATCCGTTCCTGCTAGCCACAGAAGCTGCTCTCTCTATTATATTGATGGTGGCCACATTGTTTCTATCATATTCCTGTCTGGGTCTTCTGTCGTTCGGTGGTGGTGGGGGGGGGTTATATTTGACTACAACAATAATTTTCTGTCCTCCAGCTGCTATGGTGCCTGATATGTAGTCACTGAAACCTTCACAGCTCTGATTGACCATTTCTTCAAAACTCCAATCTTTACTTATCAGTAAGGCTACACCACCTCCTCCTCTAGTGCCCATTCTCTGAGTTCAATTGTTTTATTTGTAATTTGTGTGTGTGTGTGTACTCACCTAGTTATACTCACCTAGTTGTGTTTCCGGGGGTTGAGCTCTGGCTCTTTGGTCCCGCCTCTCAACCGTCAATCAACTGATGTACAGATTCCTGAGCCAACTGGGCTCTGTCATATCTACATATGAAACTGTGTATGGAGTCAGCCTCCACCACATCACTTCCTAGTGCATTCCATTTACTAACTACTCTGACACTGAAAAAGTTCTTTCTAATGTCTCTGTGGCTCATTTGGGTACTCAGCTTCCAACTGTGTCCCCTTGTGCGTGTGCCACCCGTGTTAAATAATCCATCCTTGTCCACCCTGTCAATTCCCCTGAGAATTTTGTATGTGGTGATCATGTCTCCCCTAGCTCTTCTGTCTTCCAGCGACGTGAGGTGCAGTTCACGTAGTCTGTCCTACGTGACAGACTACTCATGCCTCTTGGTTCTGGGACTAACCTAGTGGCATACCTCTGAACTTTTTCCATCTTCGTCTTGTGCTTGACTGCATACTCCAGGATTGGCCTTACATATGTGGTATACAAGGTTCTGAAGGATTCCTTACACAGGTTTCTGAAAGCAGTTCTGATGTTAGCCAGCCTCGCATAGGCCGCTGATGTTATTCTTTTGATATGGGCTTCAGGAGACAGGTTTGGCATGATATCAACTCTCAGATCTTTCTCTCTGTCCGTTTCGTGAAGGACTTCATCTCCCATTCGGTATCCAGTGACTGGCCTCCTAGTTCCTCCTCCTAGTTTCATTACCTTACATTTACTTGGGTTGAACTTTAGTAGCCATTTGTCGGACCATTCCTTCAGTTTGTCTAGGTCATTTTGTAGCCTCATACTATCCTCCTCTGTCCTGATCCTCCTCATAGTTTTCGCGTCATCAGCAAACATCGTGAGGAACGAGTCAATTCCTTCTGGAAGATCATTCACGTATATCAGAAACAGTAAAGGTCCAAGGACTGATCCCAGTCGGACTCCACTGGTTAATCCCCGCCACTCTGAGACCTCACCTCTCACGGTGTCTCGTTGTGTCCTGTTGCTTAGGTACTCTCTTATCCAGTGGAGTACCTTCCCTTTCATTCCTGCCTGCATCTCCAGTTTGTGCACTAGTCTCTTATGTGGTACTGTGTCAAAAGCTTCCTGGCAGTCCAGAAATATGCAGTCTGCCCAGCCCTCTCTCTCTTGCCTGATTTTTGTTGCCTGGTCATTGAACTCAGTTAATCCTGTTAGGCATGATTTACCATCTCTGAGCCCATGTTGATGTTGTGTTACAAAGTTCTTCTGCTCCAGATGTTCCACTAGCTTTTTTCGAACAATATTTTCCATCATCTTGCATGGAATGCAAGTTAGGGACACTGGCCTGTAGTTCAGTGCCTCCTGCCTATCACCCTTCTTGTATATTGTGACTACATTGGCCGTCTTCCAAATTTTTGGCAGTTCGCCTGTTACCCGTGAGTTGTTGTACACTATGGAGAGTGGTAGGCACAGAGCCTCTGCTCCTTCCTTAAGGATCCATGGTGAGATTCCATCTGGGCCTATAGCCTTTGTCACGTCCAAATCTAGCAGATGCTTCCTTACCTCCCCACTGGTAATCTCAAACTCCTCTAGTGGTGTCTGGGTTGGTGTTCCCTCCCTTATCTCTGGGTCTTCTCCTTGCTCTGAGATGAAGACTTCCTGGAATTTCTTATTGAGTTCCTCGCACACTTCGTTGTCGTTTGTAGTAAATCTTTCTGCCCCTATCCTCAGTTTCATTACCTGTTCCTTCACTGTTGTTTTCCTCCTGATGTGGCTATGCAGCAGTTTGGGTTGAGTCTTTGCCTTCCTCGCTATGTCATTTTCATATTGCCTCTCTACCTCTCTTCTCACCCTGACGTATTCATTCCTGGCGCTCTGGTATCTTTCTCTGCTCTCTAGTTTTCTGTTGTTTCTATAGTTTCTCCATGTCCTTTTACTTAGCTGCTTTGCTAGCTTGCAACTCTGATTAAACCATGGGTTTCTCATTTCCATATATTTTTTTTCCTTTTGGACTGGGACGTACTTGTCTGCTGCCTCCCTACACTTCTGTGTGATGTAGTCCATCATGTCTTGAACCGTCTTTCCTCTGAGCTCTGTTTCCCAAGCTATTTCAGTTAGGAATTTTCTCATCTCCTCATAGTTTCCCTTCCGGAATGCCGGCCTCTTGTTTTCTGGTCCCTTCCTTGAGTACATTACCCTTCTTCGACCAGATATTCAAACAACAGTACACTGTGATCACTAATACCCACGGGGGCTTCAAGACCGATTTCCCTTATGTCTGAATCGTTCAGAATGAATACTAGGTCGAGTCTTGCTGGTTCATCATTACCTCTCGTTCTCGTGGGACCCTTGACATGCTGACCTAAAAAGTTTCTAGTCGTCACCTCTAGCAGTTTCGCTCTCCATGTTTCCTCACCTCCATGTGGTTCTCTGTTTTCCTGGTCTATCCTTCCATGATTAAAGTCCCACATGATAAGCAGATGGGATCGGTTTCTACAGGCAGCAGCGGCTGCTCTCTCAATGATAGTGTTAACTGCCATGTTGTTTCTGTCATACTCTTGCCTGGGTCATCTTTCATTTGGTGGTGGGTTATATATATCACTGCTACTACTACTCTTGGTCCTCCCATTGTCATGGTGCCTGTGATGAAGTCTCTGAACCCTTCACAGTCTGGAACAACCATCTCCTTGAAACTCCATTCCTTTCTCATCAGTAGAGCCACTCCGCCTCCTCCCCTTTCTTCCCTCTCTTTCCTTATTACAGTGTAGTCCTGGGGAAACACCGCATTCGTTATGATTCCTGAGAGTTTTGTTTCTGTGAGTCCAGTTACATCTGGGTTTACTTCTTGTGTTCTTTCCCTAAGTTCACTGGCCTTGTTTGTAATCCCATCTATATTCGTGTACATGACCTTGAAGTTGACTCTTTTCTGTCCATTCTCAGTTTCTGTTGATTCCACTGGAGTTGGAGGGCAAGATATGTCTGGGATGGGTGAGCCTAGGATGGGGGACCTGTGGGGTCTGGGGTGTGAGGGGGCTGGGAGGGTCTGGAACAGGGGTGGCTAGGGAGGGGGGCTGTCGTGAAGCGGCTGAGGGGGTCCGGGGTTGGGGATTAGTTGGGTCATGTGATGGGGGAGCGGGAGGGGCATGTGGTGGGAGGTCACGGGTTGGGGTATGCAGCGTAGACTGGGATGGGTTGACAGGGAGCTCAGGGGTTGGCAAGGGGAGGGGAGCCTCGGGAGGGGGGGCTGGGAGGGAGGGGGATGGGGTAAGGAGGAGAACCTGCAATGGGGAAACTGGGAAGGGCACAGGCTGGAGAAACAGGGAAGGGCATGGGGTGCAGGAACAGTGAGGGTCTGGGGTAGGGGGCTGGGAGAGAAAAAGGGTATGGGGGGAACATGGGAGGGTCTTGGGTAGGGGCTGGGGGAAAAAAAGGGCATGAAGGGAACATGGGAGGGTCTGGGATCAGGGAACATGGGGGCATGGTCTGAAGGGGGACTTTACTGTCTGGGGAGGTGCAGGTGATTGGTGGGGGATGGCTGAGGGGTTGGTTGGTCGGTGGGAGACTTCTGTTACAATCCTCCCTGGGGATGCTGGTCTGCTGGTGGGGGGATTCCCACTCCCTTCTGAGGTTCCTGGAGATACTGAGCTGAGTTTTGTGGCTCCCATATCCCCACCGCTTTCTCTGCGTCTCCTCCTTGTTTTTGCAGCCTTCCTTCTCTCCTCCCTTGTCATGTCCCTTTGCAGAAAGACGTCCTGGTATCCCCCTAACTTCACATGTCTTCTCTTCCTGGATAGGATTTTCTCCTGTGTTGCCTCGTTCGTGAGCACTACCTTTTTCAATCGTTTCCTTTCCCTCATGTAGATGCCCAGCCTGAAAACCTTCTCTATGTTTCCATCTACCTCCTCCATATCCAGTCCCTCCAAGATCTCTGTCATGGTTGCTCGGTCCCTCCTTCTCCACTCCTCCCGATTGAATCCCTCTGGTTCTTGTACTACTACAACTATAATTGCTCGTTTCCTTTCCAGCATTTGTTCAGTGCATTTTGCAGCTTCCTGTGAGGTAGCTGCTTTCATAGCTGCTGCCTCTAGAGCGGCCTTGGCATTTGGGCTGTTCTGCAGTATTTCTGCAAAAGAGAGTCCCCCTGGAAGGAGCCTTCCCTCAGCTTCGTCCCCTGTTTCCAAGGGGTTGCATACCCTGTGCTGGTTTGAATTCTGATTTTCCCTGAATCTCTTTATCTCCTCTCTGGCTTCCTCTAACTCACTCGTTTGGTTCTGTATTAATGTTTGCATTTCCTGCAGGTCTCTGCCAAACTTCTCTTTCATGTCCTGCAGGTCTCTGTCGAATCCCGCTTTCATTTCTTCCAGTTCTCTGTTGAACCCCATTTGCATTGCCTGCAGGTCTCTGTCGAATCCCCCTAATGTCTGGTTAAGCCATTCAAAGGTAGTACCCACCATTCTCCCCTGTCCCTGTATTTGGTGATGTCCCTCCATCATTTTCCCTGGCTGAGGGAAAAAAAACGTCCTGGCTTTTTCTTGTGCGTGTGTTTGTGTTTATGAGTGTGTGTTTGTTGTATGTGTGTGTTTGTGCGTGTGCGTGCGTGTTCGCTTGTGTGTGTGTGTGTGTGTGTGTGTGTTTGTAGGGGAGGGGACGCCTGGGAAACTGGGGGGGGGGGTTGGAGGGGCGGAGATGTCACTTTAGTTCAGGTGGTCAAATAGTGGGAGGGAGTCGCGCTGTGTGGGAGGGGTTTGGGTGTGGGGGGGGGGATCTGGCATGCTACAGAGGCAGTGTGAAAAGGGAGGGGGGGGGGGTGATGTATGTGTGTGTGTATTTCTGGTCAGTTGTAGGGGGGAAGTGGGAGTGGGGGGGGGGGCGAGTATTTTGGTAGTCGAGTGAGTTGGGAGCGTGCGTGCGTGTGTACGTGCGTGCGTGAGTGCGCGTGTGTGCGTGTGCGTGCGGAGTAAGTGTATGGGGAGGTTAGGGGGAGAGGTATTGGGAGAAAAGGGGGAGAGGCACAGAAGAGAACTATTTGTGTATGCTTAGGGGGAAGGAGGGGGAGGAGGAGGAGGAGGGTGATAGATAGGAGGTATGGTCAGTTGTCCAACAGTTGTCAACTAAGTGTCAAAGGCCGCTATCTAGCTGGTTCCCATGCAGGGGGGAGGGGGGGGAGGGGGGGGAGGGGGGGGAGGGGGGGGGAGGGTTTCGGGAAAGATGGGGTGGGAAAGAGGGGGGGTGGGGGGGTTATCCTGTGACTGAAGTGATGTTTCAAATAAGTAAAAATGTTTCGCATTTTGATTTACTCCATCCCTTTTCTGTGTGTGTGTGTGTTTGCTTGTGTATGTGCTTGTTTGTGTATGTGTTTGCTTGTGCGTGTGCGTGTCACGAGGGTCCCCAATGTGTCACACTTCTAACCGGAATAAGCCACTTTGAAAGTCTAATTATATATGATAAACTGAACAAGATTTCTCTTATGATTGACCTCACTGTGCATCAGTTAACAGACAGAAGCAGGCAGTACTTACCGGCCAAAACCGTCCCGCTCACACAACCAGGTGAGTTTATAATGATGTCCTTATGTCGAGGTCCTTGGTGGACTCGTCGTCTCTCCATGTGGTGTGGAGTCCCACTCCTCACTGAGTGCCAGTGGATCGGTGCTGCTGGTTGTTTCAATATGCGGTATCCATTTCGCTTGTTGTGTTACCGTTCACTAATTTACTGTATCACTGTTCACTATAGTCGAAGTACACCTTGATACAAATATGTAAACATCGGCCTCGTGGCGATATGCTCCCCACGTGGCCTGGAGCTGTGATTATTCTGTTTAACACAAAAGTTCTAGTGATATCACTGTGTTTATTTTTTCTATGTGCGGTTATACACTTTGTGATATCCCAGTTCTGTATCAATCACTGTAAACCAAAACATTTCCTCAATCACTGTATGAAATGAAATGACGACGAAAATGGTTACAGAACTTATTAAAGTTTTCACTGGTATCCAAGCGAAAGCAAAGCTACAACACTCCGCTCCTGCCATTGACATTGTGTGTGTGTGCGTGTGTGTGTGTGTGTGTGTGTGTGTGTGTGTGTGTGTGTGTGTGTGTGTGTGTGTGTGTGTGTGTGTGTGTGTGTGTGTGTGTGTGTACTCACATATTTGTGCTTGTAATCACCTATTTGTGCTTGCAGGATCGAGCATTAACTTTTGGATCCCGTCTTTCCAGCCAACGGTTGTTTACAGCAATGACTCCTGTCCCATTTCTCTATCATACCTAATTTAAAAAGTATGAAAAGAGTTTTCTTCCACAACCTGTTCCCCAAGCGCATTCCATTTTTCCACTACTCTCAAGCTAAAAGAAAACTTCCTAACATCTCTGTGACTCATCTGAGTTTCCAGTTTCCAACCATGTCCCCTCGTTCTGTTATTATTACGTGTGAACATTTCATCTATTTCCACTTTGTCAATTCCCCTGAGTATTTTATATGTCCCTATCATATCTCCTATCTCCCTTCTTTTCTCTAGTGTCGTAAGGTTCAGTTCCCTCAGACGCTCTTCATATCCCATCCCTCGTAACTCTGGGACAAGCCTCGTCGCAAACCTCTGAACCTTCTCCAGTTTCCTTTCCAGTTAGCCAGAACGCACTTCTCAGCCTACTATACAAGGCCCGATTTGCCTAATAAGCAAAGATTTCCTGAATTAATATATTTTCTATAACTTTTTTCTTATGAAATGATAAAGCTACCCATTTCATTATGTAAGAGGTCATTTTTTTTTTATTGGAGTTAAAATTAACATATATATATGACCGAACCTAACCAACCCTACCTAACCTAACCTATCTTTATAGGTTAGGTTAGGTAGCCGAAAAAGTTAGGTTAGGTTAGGTTAGGTAGCCGAAAAAGTTAGGTTAGGTTAGGTTAGGTAGGTTAGGTAGTCGAAAAACAATTAATTCATGAGAACTTGGCTCATTAGGCAAAGTGGGCCTTGCATAGTAGGCTGAGAAGTGCGTTCTGGCTACTAGGTAAGACATATATATATATATATATATATATATATATATATATATATATATATATATATATATATATATATATATATATATATATATGTCGTACCTAATAGCCAGAACGCACTTCTCAGCCTACTATTCAAGGCCCGATTTGCCTAATAAGCCAAGTTTTCATGAATTAATGTTTTTTCGTCTACCTAACCTTCCTAACCTAACCTAACCTAGCTTTTTTTGGCTACCTAACCTAACCTTACCTATAAATATAGGTTAGGTTAGGTTAGGTAGGGTTGGTTAGGTTCGGTCATATATCTACGTTAGTTTTAACTCCAATAAAAAAAAATTGACCTCATACATAGAGAAAAGGGTTGCTTTATCATTTCATAAGAAAAAAATTATAGTAAATATATTAATTCAGGAAAACTTGGCTTATTAGGCAAATCGGGCCTTGAATAGTAGGCTGAGAAGTGAGTTCTGGCTACTAGGTACGACATATATATATATATATATATATATATATATATATATATATATATATATATGTCGTACCTAATAGCCAGAATGCACTTCTCAGCCTACTATTCAAGGCCCGATTTGCCTAATAAGCCAAGTTTTCATGAATTAATGTTTTTTCGTCTACCTAACCTACCTAACCTAACCGAACCTAGCTTTTTTTGGCTACCTAACCTAACCTTACCTATAAATATAGGTTAGGTTAGGTTAGGTAGGGTTGGTTAGGTTCGGTCATATATCTACGTTAATTTTAACTCCAATAAAAAAAATTGACCTCATACATAGAGAAAAGGGTTGCTTTATCATTTCATAAGAAAAAAATTATAGTAAATATATTAATTCAGGAAAACTTGGCTTATTAGGCAAAACGGGCCTTGAATAGTAGGCTGAGAAGTGAGTTCTGGCTACTAGGTACGACATATATATATATATATATATATATATATATATATATATATATATATATATATATATATATATATATATATATATATATATATGCGAACAAGCCTGAATGGTCCCCAGGACATATGCAACTGAAAACTCACACCCCAGAAGTGACTCGAACCCATACTCCCAGAAGCAATGCATCTGGTATGTACAAGACGCCTTAATCCACTTGACCATCACGACCGGACATAATGAGGTGATAGCCGAGGCTATTTGAACCACCCCACCGCCGGCACTCGGATAGTTATCTTGGGCATAGCATTTTACCAAATCACCTCATTCTTTGGGGCAACACGTGAGGAACACAAATGCGAACAAGCCTGAATGGTCCCCAGGACATATGCAACTGAAAACTCACACCCCAGAAGTGACTCGAACCCATACTCCCAGAAGCAATGCATCTGGTATGTACAAGACGCCTTAATCCACTTGACCATCACGACCGGACATAATGAGGTGATAGCCGAGGCTATTTGAACGTCTTGTACATACCAGATGCATTGCTTCTGGGAGTATGGGTTCGAGTCACTTCTGGGGTGTGAGTTTTCAGTTGCATATGTCCTGGGGACCATTCAGGCTTGTTCGCATTTGTGTTCCTCACGTGTTGCCCCAAAGAATGAGGTGATTTGGTAAAATGCTATGCCCAAGATAACTATCCGAGTGCCGGCGGTGGGGTGGTTCAAATAGCCTCGGCTATCACCTCATTATGTCCGGTCGTGATGGTCAAGTGGATTAAGGCGTCTTGTACATACCAGATGCATTGCTTCTGGGAGTATGGGTTCGAGTCACTTCTGGGGTGTGAGTTTTCAGTTGCATATGTCCTGGGGACCATTCAGGCTTGTTCGCATTTGTGTTCCTCACGTGTTGCCCCAAAGAATGAGGTGATTTGGTAAAATGCTATGCCCAAGATAACTATCCGAGTGCCGGCGGTGGGGTGGTTCAAATAGCCTCGGCTATCACCTCATTATGTCCGGTCGTGATGGTCAAGTGGATTAAGGCGTCTTGTACATACCAGATGCATTGCTTCTGGGAGTATGGGTTCGAGTCACTTCTGGGGTGTGAGTTTTCAGTTATATATATATATATATATATATATATATATATATATATATATATATATATATATATATATATATATATATATATATATGTTTCATTGAATATGACCGCATATTCTGTATTTATTATTTTCTGGTTTAGGGCTTCTATCCCTCTAACTATTTTCTTAGCATCAGGGCTTGATTGAAATAGGAGTTCTCCAAAACTCATTTTCGTACTTTTAAGGTGAAGAAAAGAAGTGATTTACTATAGAGTGTATTACACTTATTTATATAATTTGCACAACGTTTCGAACCTCCATGGTTCATTCTCAAGTGAACAGATTTTACAATACTAGTTGATTTTATACCCGCACTGGGTCAGGTGATAATACAACAAATGTGAAAACATGGGGGGATACATAAGGGATAAATGTGAGGTGAAACATAGAGGCTGCAGAAGGCTTATTGGCCCATAAGAGGCAGCTCCTATCTAAACACAAAGATTAATCCAGTGTAATTGGCCTATTATGTTGGACATTGTCTTCTGTGTTGGCATCGATATGTTCTTGTCTTGTCCTTACTCTCATAGAGTAAGGACAAGACAAGATATATATATATATATATATATATATATATATATATATATATAAGACAAGATATATATATATATATATATATATATATATATATATATATATATATATATGTCGTACCTAGTAGCCAGAACACACTTCTGAGCCTACTATGCAAGGCCCGATTTGCCTAATAAGCCAAGTTTTCATGAAATAATTGTTTTTCGACTACCTAACCTACCTAACCTAACCTAACCTAACTTTTTCGGCTACCTAACCGAACCTAGCCTATAGAGATAGGTTAGGTTAGGTTAGGTAGGGTTGGTTAGGTTCGGTCATATATCTACGATAATTTTAATTCCAATAACAAAACATTGACCTCATACATAATGAAATGGGTAGCTTTATCATTTCATAAGAAAAAAATTTGAGAAAATCTATTAATTCAGGAAAACTTGGCTTATTAAGCAAATCGGGCCTTGCATAGTAGGCTGAGCGGTGCATTCTGGCACTAGGTCATTCTAGGTTTATATATATATATATATATATATATATATATATATATATATATATATATATATATATTCCTTCAATGTACAGCCTGATAGTGTAATTTGGAAGTCAAGTCAACAGCGCCCGTTGGCTCGCAGGTCTGGCTGGCACAATGACGTCACAACTCCGTTTATCAACAACATTTTAATATTCATTATGACGTCATAAAGAAGAACCAATCAAAGTGTTCTATCGTCTGGACTTGATGACGTCATGCTTCAGACCCTTTCGTAGGGTTCTCTGAACATACTCTAATATGGTTCTCGTATTTATATGAATCTCTCATGACGCAATGAGAGGACCTTTCAGATAATTTCCTGGATATGAATGTCAATGGCAACATACACACATATATCAAATGCTCTCTGAATATGAATCTTGATGACGCATTTCTTAAAAAACAGTCAAACGGCTAAGTATGCTTACATGTTCCTGACGTCATTCCAAGAGCTAATCAAACAGCTCTCTTCACATACTTGTTCCTGACGTCATTCCAAGAGCCAATCAAACAGCTCTCTTCACATACTTGTTCCTGACGTCATTCCAAGAGCCAATCAAACAGCTCTCTTGACATACTTCTTCCTGACATCATTCCCAGAGCCAATCAAACGGCTCTCTTGACATACTTGTTCCAGACGTCATTCGAAGAGCCAGTCAAACAGCTCTCTAGACATACTTGTTTCCTGGATATGAATGTCAATGCCAACATATACATATATCACATGCTCTCTGAATATGAATCTTGATGACGCAATTCTTATAAACCAGTCAAACGGCTCAGGATGCTTTCATGTTCCTGACATACTTCCAAGAGGCAATCAAACAGCTCTCTAGATATGTTTGATATAGATGTCAAGTGTATTAATCAATAGCATAATGCTTTGAAACTTTCGCTAGTCAGTGGGTTTCCTGATGTTTAGGACCTAATCAGACGAAGTTCACATCACACTCAACTCTATGCTCGCAGGTATACTGTTATGCTGATCTATAACAGGTATACCTATACAAATTCTCCATGACAGGCCAGATCATGAATCATGCCATGCCAGTGCGTAACGTCTTCGTGCCAGACCGTGACTCCTTCCGTACTAGACTGTGACCCCTTCCATGACAGATTGTGACCCCTGCCGTGCCAGACCCTGACCCCTGCCGTGCCAGACCCTGACCCCTGCTGTACCAGACCCTGACCGCTGCCGCGTGACCACGCCAGCCTCTGGGAGCTTAGTAGTCTGTGAATACCATATTTATTTTAAGAAAACTGTCGGTGCCATCTAGCATGTAAGGTTTAAAGTAATATAAATAAAACCTATGATAGTTACGTTTTTTTCCTCAACCTTCCTTAAGTGATCCCTCTGTCACCTACCTCAGAGACCCTCTGCAATCCCCCTCAGAGACCCTCCGTCACCTACTTCAGTGATCTTCAAGGTGACAAGGAAAGGGTCCTGAAAGATATTGTTAATAGAAACGTTATCCCTACAGACAAAAATCAGAGGATACAACTGACGATTTACTATAAAACCAGAAAAACGGCCAGCCTACTCATGAGAAACTCTCCAGACACAAAGCAGAACGCTTTAAAAGAGACCAACGTCGTCTATGCCTTCAAATGCCCTCTTGGGGACTGTAAGCTCCAAAAAAACCAGTATATAGACAAGACAACAACATCTCTTTCTAGGCGTTTAACGATGCATAAGCAACAGGGCTCCATTAAGGAACATATAATCTCTTCCCACAACCAAACCATCGCCAGAGAAATCCTAGTAAACAACACAGAAATCATCGATAGATACAGCGATAGCAGGCAGCTTGACGTTTGCGAGGCACTACACATTAAGAAGTCCACACCAGCAATCGACAGCCAATTAATGCACAACTATATTCTACCCACCTCAAGACTCCGCTCCAATATAGAAGCATCAAGAAATATGGACCAATAGGCTTTCTACAATCACTTCCATTCAATACCCATTGTTTCGTGTTCTGTCTTGTGTTGATGAATTTAATACCCTATTAAAACCACCTCACCCCATCCACCTCACTAAAATGTAGATATAAACAAATCGGAGATGTGTAAGTTCTATTCAGTTGTGTATGTGTAAACTAAAGTCTTTGAAAATGTAATAAGTTTCACGAAACGCGCTCAAGTGTCGCGTCAGACTAGAAATAAAAATGAATTTTGGAGAATTGATTTTTGAATTACCACCAACTGTGAAAAGAAATGTACGAAAGATTGAGAAAATTCGTGTTAGAATTATTAATCTTACTTTTTCGGTCATATTTAATAATATATGTCTACAGGAAAGACTGCTACCAAAATATACTAATATATATATATATATATATATATATATATATATATATATATATATATATATATATATGTATATATATATATATATATATATATATATATATATATATATATATATATATATATATATATATATATATATATATATATATACATATAATATGACAATCACTCCTACTTTAACTGAACACTAATGACATAAAGTTATACACATGAGATGGCTATAATTAAATAAGTCTCCACAAATAAACTTTCATTCCCTAACTGTACAGTTAGATACAAGTACTTAACTTGAGATGTTTACCAAATGGATGCCCAGACGCTACTAACTGAAGCACTCCCTCTCTTCACACAAAGACCTCCCTCCTTCTCCATAGGGAATGGCAAACGAGTAAATTCACAATAATACTTATTTAATGACACAAATAATAGTTCTCAAATATACATCAAATAATGCATAATATATACTGATAAGTGTAAACAATATCAACAAAGTACAATATGCTTTAATAAGGGGTAACTCAAGTATTTATTATTAATATGAGACGACAACTGGCCATACACAGTTGATACGTACATTTATGCTGGTCCAAAAATTGACTGGTAATAGACAGATCTGAATCAGGTGAACTCCAGCAAGATCGCTCCTTCCCCAAATATGTTACCATGTCCTACTTAATATTTAAGAACTAATACGGATACATTTATACATATCTATTTTAATTTCATATAATATGACTTCAATGTGAGAATCCATATCTGACATGGATACGTAACACACCCTCACATCCAAGAAAAAAATGCAATTAATTGATGATTAATGGCATTTTTTCTGAAAGTAAGCATGTAATTACAAGTAAAAGAAAATTTATGATAATTATATCTCATCACTATGTCACATCAAAAATAAAACTCCTAGATAAAGCATCTGCAATCACATTTTGCCTACCAGGAATATGCTTAATTTCTACATTGAACTTCTGCAAGAATAATGATCACTAGAGTATTATTTGATTTTTGCACTTCATCTGGTTGAGGAAAACAAGTCGATTAGGATCTTTAAATACTACCACTTTGTTACCTGACAGGTAAGTCTCAAATTTCTTAAAAGCTAGTATGAGACCAAGTGCTTCCTTTTCCACTACAGAATAGTTCTTTTGTGCTTTACTAAATATTCTGGAAAAAAAGTACACTGGGTGTTCAATATTGTCAAGTCCCACTTGAATAAGTACTGCACCTATTCTTAAGTCTGAAGCTTCAATATGCAGGATAAAAGGTC
The DNA here is from genome assembly GCF_040958095.1 of Procambarus clarkii. Lineage (NCBI taxonomy): Eukaryota > Metazoa > Arthropoda > Malacostraca > Decapoda > Cambaridae > Procambarus > Procambarus clarkii. Next base: position 6,236,493 of record NC_091208.1, read on the forward strand.
TGTCATATTGAGGGCTATCTAGTACAGATGACGTAGATAGTATTCCTTTTAAGCTCTGAAAGGAATCTTGACATTCTTGTGTCCATTTAAATTTTACTTGTTTATGCAACAAATTGGTTAATGGGGCAGCAACTGCAGAGAAATTTTTACAATACCGCCTATATTATGCACACATTCCAATGAACCTTTGAACCCCCTTTTTACTTGTCAACACTGGATATTCCACTATAGCTTGAATTTTGTCTTGCAGAGGTAGTATCTTACCTTGTTCCCCTTCATGTTCTAGATAAATTATAGTGCCCTTTGCCCAACTACATTTGTTTACATTAATAGTTAAATTGGCACTTTGTAACACTTCAAATGATTTCTTAAGACCTGACATGTGATTTGTCCAAATTTTACTACACAGTACTATATCATCCCTGCAATTTTGCACGTCCTTAAGCAAAACAAATCACTAGTTTCTAGAAAGTGGCAGGAGCATTTCTTAATCCAAAAGGCATGACATTAAATTCATATGCTCCATCAGGTGTAATAAAAGCCGTCACTTCCCTAGCATAATCAATCAACGGAATTTTGTGGTATCCCTTAGAAAGATTAACTTTTGACACAAACTGAGCATTACCAATCTGGTCTATACACTCATCCAACAATGGTAATGGGAACAAATCAACTATTGTTACCTTATTTAATTTACGATAGTCCATACACAAACGCCAGTTGTTGGAAATAACCAACAGATTCATACATCCATTGTTTTTATACAACCTTTGTATTAACCATAAGTAGTTACTAAAATTACTAACTTGTAGATTTAATCATCATCATGATTTATATTAAACATATTGCCAGATTCTTCCTAGTCAGAGTGACGACGCAAGGAACGACAGGCAGAGACATGAATTCTTTCCACATTTAGTTGGATTTATAACAGAGTCCAGTTTATCATTTCTTTTACTAAAAATAGTTACTTACTAATAAGTTTAATTTTGTAGCATACTACTGCTTACTGGAACGCCTTTATTTAGTTGATATTAAATATTCTAGAGGAAATTATTTTAATGTAAGTGATTTCACTTTAATTTCCTCAATTAGCTGCATGACTTTAATAAACCAATTAATGTTGCAAGAAATTATACTTAACACAGAAGAGTTAAATGTAACATCAATACTCGTCACCATCTCTTCCTTCCTTAGTTAATTACGATATATATAAATCCATTTACGCTCGAGATGTCTATCGAGAGCCGCGCATGCGCAATCGGGAAGAGGAGGAAGACAGAACGTCCCCAGCCACCACGCGACACGGATGCCATTAGCAACGGAGATCTACGTTTCGATCTTGCTAACAGTTTGTATTTCGCTCCCACGACTAACAGAGCGGTGCCACGTCACTTGGCACATCTAAGCAGTGTCCCAGGAACCAATAATTACTCCAACCCACAAGTAACGTCTTATCACGGCAGCTGAGGACGAGGGATCTGGAATCGTTCCTACATCAGTGGACACTCCGCCCGGCAACTAACCATTTCTAAACTATAATATTGTGCACATTTTTATATTTAGATTAATTGTCGTTAGGCTGTGAGCTTACCATCAAAGGCCCGTACGTTTAATCTCTAAATTTATTTCGCTTTATTGGAATATAAATTGCATAATTATTTACTTAAGATCTCTGCAATAATAATAACATTCTGTAGGAATATATTTCGTAATTCTGGATGTACTTGTAGTTACCATTAGTGGAATTCTACAATGTAATTGCCTTCCAGCTCCGAGTCGACGTCAACCGAGGTGCTAGGCTTCCCCACCTTCACGTGCAACAATTTGCCCTATGCAACACGTCGTCGGTGGAGCGTGGCAACTGATTACACCTCTCTAGTTTTACAGCTAAGCTCTTCATGTTTATCCGTAGTAATAACTCTGTAGTTATAGTAGTGATCTCCCAAAGAGATCAATTACACCTACCCATTGATTTACCATATACTGTACTATTCTATCCAGTAGTATGTTGAGGTGCATTTACATCTAATTATTATTATATAATCAACCTTATTTACTTTCATAATTTCTTTACTCTGGTGAGGAACCAGCACCAGATTAATGCTAGGGATGCATTAATCTTTTAGCATGCCCCAATTTTGTGCAAGTTAATTTGACTCCCTTTACATAAGAAATACTGTTTCACTAAGATCCATAGGACACTAGTTCTTGGTATTAGTTTAATCCATTGTCTCACTTTATTTTCCACTTTTTCTCAAAAAGTGGTGGTCCTTCACAGCTATCGAATTATACTTTTTTAGTTTCAAATTATTGGAGTCAGATTTTCCCACACCAGTTTCCCCCTGGTTTTCTTACTAGCAAACAAGAACTCCAAGAACTTTGGCTTGGACGTATGAAGTTATATTGAAGTAGAAAATCCACTTCCTGTTGTATGGTTCTTCTTTTTTCGGGATTCACTCAGTAGGAATGCAGTCGAATTGGAGTGTCGTCAAGCAGTTGGATGTTGTGGGTGATGAGAGGAGTCTGAATTGGTACCTCCCCAAACAGATTAGAATGTGTGTCTAGCAAGACCTGTAACTCATCACGCTGCTCATCCTGCAAATGACATAGCAACTCCTTCCCTACGGAATTAGAACTGAAGTAAAGAATATTAATATCTTTTCCCTCATTGCAGTCCTCCTCAGGTGGTAATTCCTCCTGACCAAAACAAGCCACAACAACTGGCCCACAATAGGCCTTCAGCCGATTTGAATGTGCAATCATTTGCTGTCCTGAAATATTTGGGTTAGATACTTTATATGATATATTTCCCAACTTTTCTACAATATTGTAGGGCCTCGTAGCCTGGTGGATAGCGCGCAGGACTCGTAATTCTGTGGCGCGGGTTCGATTCCCGCACGAGGCAGAAACAAATGGGCAATGTTTCTTTCACCCTGAATGCCCCTGTTACCTAGCAGTAAATAGGTACCTGGGAGTTAGTCAGCTGTCACGGGCTGCTTCCTGGGGGTGGAGGCCTGGTCGAGGACCGGGCCGCGGGGACACTAAAAAAGCCCCGAAATCATCTCAAGATAACCTCAAGATAACCCTCAACCTTATGAGACATGGAAGTCCCTAGTCGAGGTTTCAACACCAACACTAGATCACCACTTGCAAACGACCTGAGCTTTGTCTTAAATTTCAAATCATACCATTCCTTCATCACTTGCTGCGCCTTCCCAAGATGTTTCATAGCCAGCTCCTTAGTGCGACACAACTTACTCTTGACATCACTCAGGTAACGACCACTCTGATGAACAGAGACATCACCAAGCATTTTCTCCTGAAGCATCTTCAAGGGACCTCTTACCTGGTGTCCGAACACGAGATCAAATGGAGAACAACCAAGTGACTCTTGTAATCCCTCTCTGGCTGCGAATAGAACAAAAGGAAGATTCTCGTCCCAATGACGTGGATATATCTCCCCTGTAGTCTTCAGCATCTACTTCAACGTTTGGTGAAAATGCTCAATTCCACCTTGACTTTGTGGATCGTAAGGACTAGTAAATTTATGTAGAATCCCATGAGATTCACAAAAGGTTCTGAAAACCCTAGAACAAAAGTTTCCCCCATTATCAGCCTGGATAACACGTGGCATACCAAACAAGGGGAAAAATAGCTCCAGACACTTTATAAGGTTCTTAGCCTTAGTATTCCTCACAGCATACGCCTCATGAAATCTCGTAGTCATGCACGTCAAGGTGAACAAAAACATATTACCTGATTTAGTTCTGGATAAATGACCTACACAATCCATAACTACATGTGAAATAGATTCTTCTGGAACTATAATAGGTTGTAATGGTGCTCTTGACACAGATTGGTTGGGGTTTCCTACAGTTTGACATGCTACACAATTATGGCAATATCTGACCACATCTTTCTTCAATTTAGGTCAGTAAAAATACAGATCTTATGATACATGCTAGTAATACCTTGGTGACCTCCCATAGGGTCATCATGTGCAGCCTGCAAGACATGCTCGCGATAATCACTGGGGACAACAAGCTGGGTCCTCGTCTCACAATCATCTGATGAGGGAGCTCCCTTGGGTCTCCATCTTCTCATCAGAAGTCGATCCTTGAAAAAGAAACTCGTCCCGTCCTACAATGCATCTACATTAGCAGTGGCCTCAGAACTACACTCAGGTAAACTGAGATCAGTACTTTGCAATGAACTCAAGATTAAGGACTCAAACTCGGAAGCGAGCGGGCATGTACCTGGCAACCTGACATCCTTTCCTAACCCCTGGCTGGTCAGAATAAAATGGGTTCATGGCTACTACAGTCTCCCTCTCGTCTACTGGTTCAGAAGTGGAGACAAGCGGGCAAGTCACAGTTAAATCAGCCTCCTCACCTTCACCTTCCTTGTGGCTAGGGCTCGGCAGGGCTTGCACTAATGACTTACTCTCATCATCCAACTGAGTCATGAATGAATCCACAAGATCCACCTCTCACTCCTTGTCTGAAGGGGTTCTGGTTTTGGAAACATCCACCTTGGTTGTAACAGGATTACTATCACCCATTTTTCCCATCGACCTGGTCACAACACATGCAGGGTATATAATACCATCCTCTGCATCCTGCTGAGCCAGTACTCTGTTAGGGTTAAGCAACATTATTGGACATTCGGTCCCTTCAACCTTACGGTTCCCAAAATCATTCCCTAGAATAATGTCCACTCCTGGAATGGGCAACTGTTTACTCACACCAACAGTACAACACCCAGAAGTAAAAGTTGAATCAAGATTAATTTGGATTAAAGACACTTGTTGCACACTACCTTCAATACCTTGTCTTAATATAACCCCACCAACATCCCTTGTATCAACATCAGTAAATACATTTTGAGAAATGAGAGACTGTGAAGCTCCAGCATCACCGAGTAATTGCACAGACTTACACTTTCCATCTCTACACAATAATGTACCTTTGGACATATATGGTTTAAATTCAGTGATCCAATTGGGATTGACTGTAATACATTGAGAATTATTTATTTGTAACCCTCTACTCATGATGAGACCAGGTCGTCTTAATTCAGGGTGCAAACTAAAACATGAATTTATCACATGCCCTCTCCTCTTACAATGAGTGCAAAATTTGCCAGTGGTCACACCAGTTGAACCCACTGCAGGTCTAGAATTCACATTACTGGGAATTTGTATCCCCATCAATGGTTTCTCAAGTTTAGATTTGGTAAGAGAAGAGTTCATGGGAGTAGCTAGGGAATTAGTACTGGGTTTGTTATGATAAACATGATTATGAATATTATAATTTACTTTACTGTAAAAATTATGTGACTGGGCTTTAAATGGTGCCCTTGTAAGCAATTCATGCTCATCAGTGAGCTTGGAGAGCTGATAGATATCAGTAGTGCACTTTTGTTCAGCCATGAAAGTAGATAATTTATCTGGGAGACAAGATAAAACTTCTTCAGTAATGAGAAGATTTTTAAGAGTTGCAAACTCTATAATAGAAAGTTATTTCAGCCATCTCTCACAATAATTTACCTTCAACCTAGTAAAATCAGCAATGGTTTGTTCAGGTGCCCCTCATTAAACTACGGCATATTTGTCGATGTGCCTCAGGATTTAACTGATATGCATTTAAGATGCTCTTTTTTAAAAATAGATAGTCAAAGCTATTTGCATCAGATAGTGATATGAATACCTCCTGACTCTTTCCCCTGAATTGACTTTGCATTATGGCCACCCATTGGTCCATAGGCCAGTCCATACTGACTGCAATCTTTGAAAAATGAGAGAAGAAAACCTCAGGGTCTTCCTCATTAAAATTAGGCAACTCGACATATTTATTTATCCTAGATTGAGGGTTGGTACTGTTGCTAGTATTACCATGTCCAGCTGCAATTCTCTGTGCCTCAACTCTATTAATATCCACTGCCACCTGTCGTTTTATTTATAATTGTTTGGTTTGTTCATCTGCTTGCTGCTTCTTAGCTTCCACTAACTGTAACTGAGCTGGAAGTCTAGCATTCTGTGCCTCAAATTCTACTTGTTGAGTAGAATTTGCTCAATAAATTTGTTCCTCTAACTCTAATTGCCTCTGTTGTTTTTGAGCCTCTAGCCTAGCGAATTCAAGCTGTGTTTCTAAATCAAGACGCTTTAATGCTAACTGCTCACTTTTCCCTTCAGTTAGTTCATCAAAAATCTCTTCCCCTAGATGACCATCTTCCACTAAATGAGTAACTATCACTTTCACTATCTGTCCTTTAACCATTTTGTTACTGGCTGGGAACTCTAGTTTACCTGCCATCCAAATCAAAGCAGACTCTGTTAGGTTTTTAATCCCTTCAAAGTTAGGCTTTGACAGCAATAAATCTACTTGGTTCTCAATGATTAACACATGGCACTTCACTAATCTACATAAATAAAAGTGTACTTGAATCGACTTGAGAATGGTCCAGGACGGACCGAAACGTCGTCGTCACTTCAACTTCTAGTGTGTGGTCTGGTCAACATACTTCAGCCACGTTATTGTTACTCATCGCCTGCATAAAAATGTATATATTTGTTTCTTCAAAATCGGTATATATATATATATATATATATATATATATATATATATATATATATATATATATATATATATATATATATATATATATATATATATATATATATATATATATATATATATATATATTATTAAATATGACCGAAAAAGTAAGATTAATAATTCTAACACGAATTTTCTCAATCTTTCGTACATTACGCTTCACTGTTGGAGGTAAATCAAAAATCACTTCTCCAAAATTCATTTTTATTTCTAGTCTGACGCGACACGGGCGCGTTTCGTAAAACTTATTACATTTTCAAAGACTTCACAAATACACAACTGATTAGAACTTACGTATTCTCTGATTTTATATCTACATTTGAGTGAGGTGGGAAGGGTGATGTGGCATTAACACAAGACAGAACAAGGGGGGATATTAATAGGGTATTAAAAGTATCAACACAAGACAGAACAGAAACAATGGGTATTGAATAGAAGTGTTTGTAGAAAGCCTATTGGTCCATATTTCTTGATGCCTCTATATTGGAGCGGAGTCTTGAGGTGGGTAGAATATAGTTGTGCATTAATTGGCTGTTGATTGCTGGTGTTGACTTCTTGATGTGTAGTGCCTCGCAAACGTCAAGACGCCTGCTATCGCTGTATCTATCGATGATTTCTGTGTTGTTTACTAGGATTTCTCTGGCGATGGTTTGGTTATGGGAAGAGATTATATGTTCCTTAATGGAGCCCTGTTGTTTATGCATCGTTAAACGCAGGGGAATGGAGAATGGTGGGAAGGACAAGGGAACAGGGGAGTGGGGGATAGTGGAGAGAACGATGGGATAGGGAAGAGGGGAATGGTAGGGAGGACGAAGAGACGGGATTGGGAGATGGTAGGGAGGACGAGGGGATGTTGGAGTGGGGAATGGTTAGGAGGACAAGGGGATGTGGGTGTGGAATATGGTTTGGAGGACGAGGGGACAGGGAAGTGGGGAATGGTTTGGAGGACAAGGGGACAAGGGAGTGGGGAATGGTTTGGAGAATGAGGGGACAGGGCAATGAGGAATAGTTAGGAGGTTGAAGGGACGGGGGATGGGGCAATGGTGGGGAGGACTGGGATACAGGGAAAGGTTTCTGTGGCTCAGCAACGTACATGCGTTGCTGAGCCAAAGCAACGTGTGGACGAGTACAGCTAGACTATATAAATAAAATGTAAATGTTCGTTTGTTCCAAATCGCTAATCTCCGAAAGTTCTTCACCGATTGCTTTGAAATTTTCACCTAACGTTCCATTCGCATCCGAGCAAGTTTATTTATATATATATATATATATATATATATATATATATATATATATATATAACTGAAAACTCACACCCCAGAAGTGACTCGAACCCATACTCCCAGGAGCAACGCAACTGGTATGTACAAGACGCCTTAATCCACTTGACCATCACGACCGGACAAAATGAGGTGAGAGCCGAGGCTATTTGAACCACCCCACCGCCGGCACTCGGATAGTAATCTTGGGCATAGCATTTTACCAAATCACCTCATTCTTTGGGGCACACGTGAGAAACATAAATGCGAACAAGCCTGAATGGTCCCCAGGACAATATGCAACTGAAAACTCACACCCCAGAAGTGACTCGAACCCATACTCCCAGGAGCAACGCAACTGGTATGTACAAGACGCCTTAATCCACTTGACCATCACGACCGGACAGAATGAGGTGATAGCCGAGGCTATTTGAACCACCCCACTGCCGGCACTCGGATAGTAATCTTGGGCATAGCATTTTACCAAATCACCTCATTCTTTGGGGCACACGTGAGGAACACAAATGCGAACAATCCTGAATGGTCCCCAGGACAATATGCAACTGAAAACTCACACCCCAGAAGTGACTCGAACCCATACTCCCAGGAGCAATGCAACTGGTATGTACAAGACGCCTTAATCCACTTGACCATCACGACCGGACAAAATGAGGTGATAGCCGAGGCTATTTGAACCACCCCACCGCCGGCACTCGGATAGTAATCTTGGGCATAGCATTTTACCAAATCACCTCATTCTTTGGGGGACACGTGAGGAACACAAATGTGAACAAGCCTGAATGGTCCCCAGGACAATATGCAACTGAAAACTCACACCCCAGAAGTGACTCGAACCCATACTCCCAGGAGCAACGCAACTGGTATGTACAAGACGCCTTAATCCACTTGACCATCACGACCGGACATAATGAGGTGATAGCCGAGGCTATTTGAACCACCCCACCGCCGGCACTCGGATAGTAATCTTGGGCATAGCATTTTACCAAATCACCTCATTCTTATATATATATATATTATATATATATATATATATATATATATATATATATATATATATATATATATATATAAATTTAAAAGTTTGTGAGGGTACCACCTCTGGTGCCAATGTGGGGACCCATAGCCTCGGAGAAGAAAATAAAAAGTTTTCAGAGGAGACCTTGTGGTTTCTCACTGAACACTAATATTATCTTCTCCTACCACCCCCATTCTTTTGTATGTACACATATATATTTACTTTATTTGAACTTCGTTACAAAAAAGGAGTTACATATGGGTTACAAAGATGGTTATCATAGGTTGTCGAGTTCCTCCAGCTCCTCAGATGGCGGGCAGGAACCCTGGATGCAGTGCGCATATATATATATATATATATATATATATATATATATATATATATATATATATATATATATATATATATATATGTCGTACCTAGTAGCCAGAACGCACTTCTCAGCCTACTATGCAAGGCCCGATTTGCCTAATTAGCCAAGTTTTCCTGAATTAATATATTTTCTCTAATTTTTTTCTTATGAAATGATAAAGCTACCCATTTAATTATGTATGAGGTCAATTTTTTTATTGTAGTTAAAATTAACGTAGATATATGACTGAACCTAACCAACCCTACCTAACCTAACCTAACCTATCTTTATAGGTTAGGTTCGGTTAGGTAGCCGAAAAAGTTAGGTTAGGTTAGGTTAGGTAGTCGAAAAAACATTAATTCCTGAAAACCTGGCTTATTAGGCAAATCGGGCCTTGCATAGTAGGCTGAGAAGTGCGTTCTGGCTACTAGGTACGACATATATATATATATATATATATATATATATATATATATATATATATATATATATATATATATGTCGTACCTAGTAGCCAGAACGCACTTCTCGGCCTACTATGCAAGGCCCGATTTGCCTAATAAGCCAAGTTTTCCTGAATTAATATATTTTCTCTAATTTTTTTCTTATGAAATGATAAAACTACACATTTCATTATGTATGAGATCAATTATTTTTTATTGGAGTTAAAATTAACGTAGATATATGACCAAACCTAACCAACCCTACCTAACCTAACCTAACCTATTTCTATAGGTTAGGTTAGGTTAGGTAGCCGAAAAAGTTATGTTTTGTTAGGTTAGGTAGGTTAGGTAGTCGAAAAACAATTACTTGATGAAAATTTGGCTTATTAGGCAAATCGGGCCTTGAATAGTAGGCTGAGAAGTGCGTTCTGGCTACTAGGTACGACATATATATATATATATATATATATATATATATATATATATATATATATATATATATGTCGTACCTAGTAGCCAGAACGCACTTTTCAGCCTACTATGCAAGGCCCAATTTGCCTAATAAGCCGAGTTTTCATGAAATAATTGTTTTTCGACTACCTAACCTACCTAACCTTATCTAACCTAACTTTTTCGGCTACCTAACCTAACCTAACCTATAAAGATAGGTTAGGTTAGGTAGGGATGGTTAGGTTCGGTCAAATATCTACGTTAATTTTAGCTCCAATAAAAAAATATTGACCTCATACATAGCGAAATGGGTAGCTTTATCATTTTATAAGAAAAAAATTAGAGAAAATATATTAATTCAGGAAAACTTGGCTTATTAGGCAAATCGGTTCTTGCATAGTAGGCTGAAAAGTGCGTTTTGGCTACTAGGTACGACATATATATACATATATATATATATATATATATATATATATATATATATATATATATATATATATATATATATATATATATATATATATATATATATATATATATATATATATACATATATATATATATTCCCTCAGCGACTCACAGTGGAAACAGGCCTCCCTTCCTGTCAGACTCGGGGGCCTTGGTGTGCACACAGCAACACAAATTGCTGTACCAGCGTTGCTGTCCTCTTCAGTGGGGTCTGACAATTTGGTGAAGGAAATCCTACCTGAGCACCTAGTTCAACAGGCAGGGGTGCATGATCCCAGCTTCACAGACTGCACAACCAAATGGGTTTCTCCCGCAGGACCAGCACCCCAACCACCGCCTTCTGAAGCCCATAAGCAATCCAGCTGGGATCGCCCCATTGCCGACCAAGAAGCTGCAACTTTGATAGAAGCTGCGACAACACCACATGACACTGCCCGACTTAGAGCTGTAGCAGCTCCCCATGCAGGTGATTTCCTATTAGCAACCCCAATGTCAGCAACCGGCACCCGTCTCACACCGCAGGCCCTCCGAATTGCCGTGGCTCTCCGCCTTGCTGCCCCAATCCACACCGAATACAGGTGTATTTGAGGCGAGGCAGAGGCCGACAGATATGGACGGCATGGCCTTCTTTGCCAAAGGACAGGAGGACGGCATGCAAGACACGGCGAGGTTAATGACATTATTAAGAGAAGCCTTACCACAGCCGGTTGTCCAGCAGAGAGAGAGCCCCGTTACCTAATGTCTCGCAACTCTGATGAGCCTGTCGGTCGCCCAGACGGAATTACGGTGAACCCCTGGAAGAATGGTAGACAGTTGGTGTGGGACTACACTTGCGTTTCAACTTTAGCCAATACCTATGTTGACTTCAGTGCTACACAAGCAGGAGGAGCTGCCAATCACCGAGAAGCGGCCAAGTCACGTAAATACAGAGACCTTGAGCACCACTACAATTTTGTCCCCATTGCCTCAGAGACACTTGGTGCCTGGGGTAAAAGTGCTGCTAGCTTTTTGAAGGAGTTGGGGTCTAAGCTAATCGAAACAACTAGAGACCCTAGAGCTGCCAGTTTTCTTTTTCAGCGCCTTAGTGTGGCAATCCAGAGAGGAAATGCTCACTGCATCCACGGTTCCTGCCCACCATCTGAGGAGCTGGAGGAGCTGTTCAACTTGTGACAAGCAGCCTTGTACCCTGCATGTAATCAATATTGTAACTTTTTTGTGTAATGACGACTTGTAATTGGCGACTTGTCACCTCTCCTGACAACTATCTCCTTGTTCTCACGAAGGCTTTTAGCTGCCGCTTTGAGCTCGGGGGACAGTATGGTGCTTCTGTAATTGCCTCGATTCTTTCCCCCTTCTGCAATAAGTTCTGCTTGTAAGGTATCTTTGGTAGTGACCTTCTTTTGTGTCTCGAGGTCGAATATGTCGTCCAACAGGATTTCCAACTCCACTTTCCGGGCCATCTCACTCGGTCTGGACATAACGTGACAGTTTATACCCAGATTTAGGAGAGTGATTTGGTCCTCAGTGAGGTTAATTCCTGCAAGGTTCAGGAAGCCATCTCTTGGTCGTGGAATACCAAGATACCTTACAAGCGGAAGGAGGAAAGAATCGAGGCAATTACAGAAGCACCATACTGTCCCCCGAGCTCAAAGCGACAACTAAAAGCCTTCGTGAGAACAAGGAGATAGTTGTCAGGGGAGGCGACAAGTCGCCAATATACGTCATTCTTAAAAAAGACGAATATCTGGCAAAAATGAACCTCATACTCTCTGACCAAACTAAATTCCAAAGGATAACGAAGGACACAACAGCCGAATTAAAAGCAAAGGTCAACAAACTGATCGAAACTGTGAACGCCAAGAAATCCGGACTCCACCTGCCAAAGATTATTGGGGAATATAAACCTGGATATGTGTATGGAAATGTCAAGACACACAAGCCTGGAAACCCACTTCGGCCAATCATTAGCCAGATACCCACACCCACGTACAGACTGGCGAAGCGACTCAACGGCCTGCTGACTCCTTATGTCCCTTGCGCCTTCAGCCTGAAGTCTCCAAAGGAATTTGTTGACTTACTGCGGGGCACACGGGCCACAGGGATAAGAGCCTCGTTGGACGTAGAATCACTGTTCACCAACGTACCTGTGGACGAGACAATCGGGATGATAGCCGACAGAGTGTATCGTGATCCAGCCTGCACTCGTCTTGACATACCAGAAAACATCCTAAGGAAACTACTCCAAGCTTGTACTAAAGAGGCACCCTTCTTGAGCCCGGATGGGCACATGTATAAGCAAGTAGATGGGGTCGCCATGGGTTCTCCCCTAGGTGTCCTGTTTGCAAACTTCTACATGGGTACCATCGAGCAGAAAGTCTTAGTCGAAATGAACTTGAAACCGGCCATATACTGCAGGTATGTTGACGACATTTTTACACAGGTACCTGATGTCTGACATCTGCAGAAGCTGAGGGAGGCGTTTGAGCAGTATTCCGTGCTGCGTTTCACTTACGAGATGGAAACGGATGGGAAGCTGCCCTTTCTAGATGTAACAGTCATGGAAAAGAGCGGAGGTTCCCACACTGCAGTCTACACTAAGGAAACGAACATAGGAATGTGCCTAAATGCCAACAGCGACTGCCCAGACAGGTACAAGAGGAGTGTTTTTAATGCATATGTCGACCGTGCTCTCAGCCACAGCTCAGAAGGGAAGCAAGTCGACGAAGAACTCTGAAGGGTAAGGCAGGTCCTAGTCAACAACGGCTTCTCCAATGGTTTCGTCGAAGACATCATAAGAAGGAAAGTGAAACGCCATGCAACCTCTGAAGAGACAACTAACACAACACCTATACCCCCTATTAGACTATTTTACAGGAACTTCTTTTCCACAGCTCATAAAACGGAGGAAAGGGTCCTGAAAGATATTGTTAATAGAAACGTTATCCCTACAGACAAAAACCAGAGGATACAACTGACGATTTACTATAAAACCAGAAAAACGGCCAGCCTACTCATGAGAAACTCTCCAGACACAAAGCAGAACGCTTTAAAAGAGACCAACGTCGTCTATGCTTTCAAATGCCCTCTTGGGGACTGTAAGCTCCAAAAAACCCAGTATATAGGCAAGACAACAACATCTCTTTCTAGGCGTTTAACGATGCATAAGCAACAGGGCTCCATTAAGGAACATATAATCTCTTCCCCACAACCAAACCATCGCCAGAGAAATCCTAGCAAACAACACAGAAATCATCGATAGATACAGCGATAGCAGACAGCTTGACGTTTGCGAGGCACTGCACATTAAGAAGTCAACACCAGCAATCAACAGCCAATTAATGCACAACTATATTCTACCCACCTCAAGACTCCGCTCCAATATAGAGGCATCAAGAAATATGGACCAATAGGCTTTCTACAATCACTTCCATTTCAATACCCATTGTTTCGTTTTCTGTCTTGTGTTGATGAAATTAATACCCTATTAAATACCACCTCACCCCATCCACCTCACTCAAATGTAGATATAAACAAATCGGAGATATGTAAGTTCTATTCAGTTGTGTATGTGTAAAGTCTTCGAAAATGTAATAAGTTTTACGAAACGCGCTCAAGTGTCGCGTCAGATTAGAAATAAAAATGAGTTTTGGAGAATTGATTTTTGAATTACCACCAACAGTGAAAAGAAATGTACGAAAGATTGACAAAATTCGTGTTAGAATTATTAATCTTACTTTTTCGGTCATATTTAATAATATATATATATATATATATATAAATATATATATATATATATATATATATATATATATATATATATATATATATATATATATATATATATATACAGTATATATATATATATGTCGTACCTAGTAGCCAGAACGCACTTCTCAGCCTACTATGCAAGGCCCGATTTGCCTAATTAGCCAAGTTTTCCTGAATTAATATATTTTCTCTAATTTTTTTCTTATGAAATGATAAAGCTACCCATTTAATTATGTATGAGGTCAATTTTTTTTATTCTAGTTAAAATTAACGTAGATATATGACTGAACCTAACCAACCCTACCTAACCTAACCTAACCTATCTTTATAGGTTAGGTTCGGTTAGGTAGCCGAAAAAGTTAGGTTAGGTTAGGTTAGGTAGGTTAGGTAGTCGAAAAAACATTAATTCCTGAAAACCTGGCTTATTAGGCAAATCGGGCCTTGCATAGTAGGCTGAGAAGTGCGTTCTGGCTACTAGGTACGACATATATATATATATATATATATATATATATATATATATATATATATATATATATATATATATATATATATATATATATATATATATATAGGTGTCACGTCTGTGACGGTAACAAAAACATGCTTTTTCTGAAAAACAGTTTTTCATGTGTTTTTCAAGTGCGGGAAATCTTCAAAACCTCTTTACCGATTGCTTTGAAACTGTGACACAACGTTGCATTCGAATAAGCTCATCTTTTTATACATCTGCTATATACATGCATCATCTGTGAGAGGAAAAAACATTGTTTTTTAAACAGCGCCATCTGTTGGACACAAGAGCAACACTTGCTGAAATCTCCAAAAGTTTTTCACAGAATGCTTTGAAATTTTGACACAACGTTGCCTTCGAATAGGCGCATCTGTTTATATACCTACTATATAGATGCCACCCCTGTGATAGGCAAAAAAAAATGCGTTTTATAAAAACAAAGTCATCTGTTGCACATAATAGCAACATGCACACTATACTAAATATGTCATGAATTCCAGTTTAATGCTTCCGATTGCATTGATAATTTTTTTTTAAAGATTTCGATTTATTTTATTTTTATTGAATTATTGTGTGTGACATTGTGTTGGAATTTGGTTCTGTTGTTTACCATACCGTTCATTTCATAAGTATAAGTATAGATGCCACACCTGTGATAGGTAAAACTATGCTTCTCTTGAAAAATAGCGCCATCTGTTGCATGCAAGAGCAATACACAGGCTATAATAAATATGTTACAATTCCATTTCAATGTTTCTGATTGCATTGATAAATTTAATCTTCATAGATTATAATTTATTTTCATTTTGATTTAATTATTTTGTGTGAATTGCATTGGAATTGAGCTGTGTTGTTTACCATACCGTTCATATTTTGAGTATAGTTTATTTTTTTTATTTGTTCATATTTTCATTTCATTTTTTAACTGTTTTTCTTATATTTTAGTGATGGGAACATCAGATCACTTGATGATACAAATTTTCTGATATGAACATCAGACCATTTGGGAAGACATCAGACGAGGGAGTGGAGGATGACGAGGGGATGGAAGTGAGGGATGGTAAGGAGGACGAGGGGACAAGGGAGGGGGTAATGGTTGGGAAGGATGAGGGGACGGGGGAGTTTGGGATGGTGGGGGATGAGGGGATAGAGAAATGGAGAATGTTTGGGATGACAAAGGGACAGGGGAGTGTGGCATGGTGGGAAGGAAGAGGGGATGGTGGAGTGGGAAATGGTGGGGAGGAGGAGGGGACGGTGGAGTGGGGAATGGTTGGGAGGCCGAGAAGACGGGTGAGGGGAATGGTGGGGACGACTGAGGGACAGGGAAGGTTGCTGTGGCTCAGAAACGCGCATGCGTTGCTGAGTCACAGCAACGTGTGGCCGGGTATTGCTAGTTAAAAATGAAATTGTAACAACACTGAACACTGCTTGGCTCCTTCACAAGCAAAAATAATGACACTTACCTCAATCGTTAAGCGTGTTGACACTGGTGGAGTAGGAGGATCACATAGGGCAGTACTTGCTGGCACGGTAATACTTGGCACAATAATTCCTAGGTCACACTTTTACCTAGGATAGCAAGTTTTAATTAATACACGTTATAAAATACAATACCACAAATTAATAATTAATTATTATATGTAATGTGGGAACAATTCTCCTGCACTTAGGCCCCGAAATCTTGTTATCCAGGCTTAGTCTTGGCACGGCTCGTAACGACAGTAATATTATCTATACCAGTATGTCCGTAGCTGGAACATATTAAATTTAAAATAAAGTCACAAGACTTGGTTGAGTGAAAGACATGCATAATATAAACTATAATAATATTTATACATATAATATGACAATCACTCCTACTTTAACTGAACACTAATGACATAAAGTTATACACATGAGATGGCTATAATTAAATAAGTCTCCACAAATAAACTTTCATTCCCTAACTGTACAGTTAGATACAAGTACTTAACTTGAGATGTTTACCAAATGGATGCCCAGACGCTACTAACTGAAGCACTCCCTCGCTTCACACAAAAACCTCCCTCCTTCTCCATAGGGAATGGCAAACGAGTAAATTCACAATAATACTTATTTAATGACACAAATAATAGTTCTCAAATATACATCAAATAATGCATAATATATACTGATAAGTGTAAACAATATCAACAAAGTACAATATGCTTTAATAAGGGGTAACTCAAGTATTTATTATTAATATGAGACGACAACTGGCAATACACAGTTGATCATGTAGATTTATGCTGGTCCAAAAACTGACCGATAATAGACAGGTCTGAATCAGGTGAACTCCAGCAAGTCCGCTTCTTGCCCAATTATGTTGCCATGTCCTATATAATATGACTTGAATGTGAGAATCCATATCTGACATGGATACGTAACAGCCCTCTCAGCACGCCTTCTCATCAATGGAGCCAGGTCCTCTCAGTAGGCTTGTTGGCCACTGCAAACCTGGCCACAGAGTCAACCAACCATTTAAACTCAAGTGTTTGGCTCCTAATAATTAAACATACGATAAAGTAAGGGACAGCGAGAGTGATGACGCCGCCTCTCACTTTTCCTCTCACCACATCTCTCAGTACGTGGATGTTACGAGCAGAGTAAAATTCCCGGATTTTTTTAATAACGTTTTAATTTTCTCTTCATTTTCCGCTTTACCCATGTTTTTCCTTTCATTAATTACTTCTCCTTTTCTCCTCTCTTTCCCATTCCTGACCTTCCTCCTAATTCCCAACCTTCCTTCCTAATTGGATAAAAATCCACTCCCTTCACATCAATTTTGCATTTCTCATCTTTTTTTCCCTCCTATCCCAACAATTTCCTCTTCCATTTCTAGCTCTGTCCCCTATATATTCCTTTCCCATACCCATCCCATTCCTTCCCTTCCGTTCCCTCCCCTAGAGGCTGGATAGAAAAACACGACTGTGCATATTTTCCGATAAATTTGGATCACTGAACGAAACGGAAGATTGTATCATAGTCAAATAATATTTCAAGTACGTTTTCTTCAATTAAAAATTGAAATAAAAATGTATTTCAGGTTATTTCTGTTTTACGATTTCTTCTGTGTTGCTTTCCGGCCGTCACCAACAGACTACTGGGTAGCCATACACAGTGGGGTCACCAGGAGACTACTGGGAAACCATACACAGTGGGGTCACCAGCAGACTACTGGGAAACCATACACAGTGGGGTCACCAGCAGACTACTGGGTAGCCATACACAGTGGGGTCACCAGGAGACTACTGGGAAACCATACACAATGGGGTCACCAGGAGACTACTGGGAAACCATACACAGTGGGGTCACCAGCAGACTACTGGGAAACCATACACAGTGGGGTCACCAGCAGACTGCTGGGAAACCATACACAGTGGGGTCACCAGCAGACTACTGGGTAGCCATACACAGTGGGGTCACCAGCAGACTAGCAGGTGTTACGGCCCTCTCGGGACGCAACGGGGTTCTTACTCTGATGTTATTAGAGGAAGTAGTATCCGGCCCCAAGCCAGCAGTGGCTTTCAAGGAATGAGATCCGTGACGCAATAAACTTAAAGGGGGGAAGGGAAAGAAAGTTAAGAACTTAAGACTATAATTGTTACCATCACCAAATAAATAATATATATAAAAGAGTGCACAGGGGGAGGGATATTAACACTGTACAGGGGAAATACACAATCGTCTTCTGCTGAAGACTCTGGATCCAGACTCTCGGTGCTGAGTCCTCGGTGCTTTCGTGGTCTCTTGACGAATCCTTCGACCAAGCTGAGTCTACCCCAAACACAAGCCAGCCAAAACACAGTTCCACTGGGGGCACCGCCGTGGAGGCCGTCAACCACAAGTCCAGCAGGTCTGCTGGCAGGTTCCGGATCAGCAAGGCTGGTCAGGCCACTCCACGAGCGATACTAGGGTAGCGCCCTAGTCAGGAGCCTCGTGCGATACCACAAATCACTCTCCTGTCCTCAGTACCCCAGTGGATAATCTTCTCCAGCAGTCGGTCCCGGGTATGACGATCCTTCTACTGCCACTCCACTGACAGGGTAACACCACAGTGTTCTTCCGGGGGACGACTTCACAGCTGCTGCAGCAAAGCACAAGGTATGGAGACGGCTGCCTTGGGTAGACTGACTCAACTTCCATCACAGCAGTCCCAGGTCGACTCTGCAAGCAGACACGTCATCAATAACTGGGACACACTAAGGCACCTCACTTACAGGCTCAGACACAAACGCCCACCTATCCACTCCATAGATGGCGCTGGTGTCTGAGCACCACCTCACCAGAGGTCAGCAGCGGCTGTGTTGAGCGCTGACCAGGACTAGAAACTGGCCCTCGAGGCCAATACATCCCGTCCTCGCCAGGTGTCGTCGTCCATTTGGTGGGGGTCTCAGGAGCTGACCCACAGATGGCGCGGTCGTCACTGCTCCGTGCTCGGACGCTGGATCCGGGTTCGTAACAGCAGGAACCATGCACAGTGGGGTCACCAGCAGACTACTGGGAAGCTGTACACAGTGGGTTCACCAGCAGACTACTGGGGAGCCATACACAGTGGGTTCACCAGCAGACTACTGGGAAGCTGTACACAGTGGGGTCACCAGCAGACTACTGGGGAGCCATACACAGTGGGGTCACCAGCAGACTACTGGGAAGCTGTACACAGTGGGGTCACCAGCAGACTACTGGGGAGCCATACACAGTGGGGTCACCAGCAGACTACTGGAAAGCTGTACACAGTGGGGTCACCAGCAGACTACTGGGTAGCCATACACAGTGGGGTCACCAGCAGACTACTGGGTAGCCATACACAGTGGGGTCACCAGCAGACTAGCAGGAACCATGCACAGTGGGTTCACCAGCAGACTACAGGGTAGTCATACACAGTGGGGTCACCAGCAGACTAAAGGGGGACGCCGCACACAGTGGGTTCACCAGCAGACTACAGGGTAGTCATACACAGTGGGGTCATCAGCAGACTACAGGAGGCGTCACGGAAGTAGTGGTAACCCTGAGCGTCCAGCAGGATACAGTTCTCGGCTGTACCACCGTCTGGCTCCACCACGTTATTTCTCACTGATCCCCAGAAGGGCGACCCTGAAGAGATAGAAGTGTTTCAGCTAAGGTGACGTGCGATGACAAAGGAATATATACCCCAATAAGCAACCCTAAAATATATATAAAATTGCATTTATATATAGAAAATATATATTTTATTTCAATGCTCTCTTCCCTTCCCCTTTCCTTCCATTTTTCCTCCATAATCATCCCTTCCCTACTCCTTCTTTCCCCTCCCTTTCACTCTAAATCTTCCCTCCTTCACTCCCCACGGACGTGTTGTCACACTCCATCACTATATTGCCCACTATTTCCACGAGGTCAGTCAGTGAGACTTTTGCCATCAATAACAATAATATGATAATTCTGTGAGTTTTGCGAGTGTGATTTTCTGTGTTTATCTGAAGTTGGAGCGTAAGGTGTAAAGCACTTTGTCATTCACTCAAGTGCTTGTGGGTGATATGTAAAACTTGGATTGGCTACAGTAGGGGACTCCAGGAATCCTGTGATTTCATTAGAAATACAGTTGTATAACTTTCATGAAGTCAGCGGTGGTGCAATGATAGAGTATGTGGCTGGCAATGCCTTAGTCGCGGGTTCACATCGTCTCACAGTCCTAGTGGATTTTCTCAGTGATAAGTAATGTAAATGATAAAGGAAATATCTCAATGATAAAGATCTTCTCAACGATAATGATTTTCTCAATGATAAACATCTTCGCAATGATAAAGATTTTTTCAATGATAAAGAAATCTTACCAGAAGCAGCAGGAAAGTGTTCTCTAGTGAAAGTTTACAAATATATTAGAAAAACACATTATTTGCTCTCGCGAGTCTTCCCTTTGAAAAACATTTGTAAGAATATTATTAAATTATGACGAAAGTGTGTAATTGCCAAGAGTGTGAGGAAAGAGGTGAAGGGACGAGACCCACCCATAGTGACGGGCTTTCCGTCCGTCCACGTCCACACGCCCTCCTTCGCCGCGTCGGAGCCACCCAGCCAGAAGGAGTGACCAGCGATCCCTGCAACACACAGGTAGTGATCAGTGATCCCTGCAACACACAGGTAGTGATCAGTGATCCCTGCAACACACAGGTGGTGATCAGTGATCCCTGCAACACACAGGTAGTGATCAGTGATCCCTGCAACACACAGGTAGTGATCAGTGATCCCTGCAACACACAGGTAGTGATCAGTGATCCCTGCAACACACAGGTAGTGATCAGTGATCCCTGCAACACGCAGGTAGTGATCAGTGATCCCTGCAACACACAGGTAGTGATCAGTAATCCCTGCAACACACAGGTAGTGATCAGTGATCCCTGCAACACACAGGTAGTGATCAGTGATCCCTGCAACACACAGGTAGTGGTTAACGATCCCTGCAACACACAGGTAGTGGTTAACGATCCCTGCAACACACAGGTAGTGATCAGTGATCCCTGCAACATACAGGTAGTGGTTAGTGATCCCTGCAACACACAGGTAGTGGTTAGTGATCCCTGCAACACACAGGTGGTGATCAGTGATCCCTGCAACACACAGGTAGTGATCAGTGATCCCTGCAACACACAGGTAGTGATCAGTGATCCCTGCAACACACAGGTAGTGATCAGTGATCCCTGCAACACACAGGTAGTGATCAGTGATCCCTGCAACACGCAGGTAGTGATCAGTGATCCCTGCAACACACAGGTAGTGATCAGTAATCCCTGCAACACACAGGTAGTGATCAGTGATCCCTGCAACACACAGGTAGTGATCAGTGATCCCTGCAACACACAGGTAGTGGTTAACGATCCCTGCAACACACAGGTAGTGGTTAACGATCCCTGCAACACACAGGTAGTGATCAGTGATCCCTGCAACATACAGGTAGTGGTTAGTGATCCCTGCAACACACAGGTAGTGGTTAGTGATCCCTGCAACACACAGGTAGTGATCAGTGATCCCTGCAACATACAGGTAGTGGTTAGTGATCCCTGCAACACACAGGTAGTGATCAGTGATCCCTGCAACACACAGGTAGTGATCAGTGATCCCTGCAACACACAGGTAGTGGTTAGTGATCTCTGCAACACACAGGTAATGGTTAGTGATCCCTGCAACACACAGGTAATGGTTAGTGATCCCTGCAACACACAGGTATTGGTTAGTTATCACTACCTGCAACATACAGGTAGTGATCAGTGGTCCATTTAACACAGACAGTGACCAGTGATCCCTGCAACGCACAGGTTGCAGGATATCCCTATAGTTTTATCTTCTTAGTGGGGATAGAGGAATATTTAGTGAGGCTCCTCTTAATGAAATGAAGGTAAAAGTTGATGTATATATCCCCAGTAGCCTTACCTTCCTGGTGGAGGTAGAAGTATATATATCCAGTAGTCTTACCTTCCAGGTGGAGGTAGAGGTATATATCCCCAGTAGCCTTACCTTCCTGGTGGAGGTAGAAGTATATATATCCAGTAGTCTTACCTTCCAGGTGGAGGTAGAGGTATATATCCCCAGTAGCCTTACCTTCCTGGTGGAGGTAGAAGTATATATATCCAGTAGTCTTACCTTTTAGGTGGAGGTAGAGGTATATATCCCCAGTAGCCTTACCGTCCTGGTGGAGGTAGAGGTACCCCTAACGCTCCCCAAGTGGAACATTAAGAAGCTTGATAAGAAAAAAATGGGCTGATATTGTCCATCTCCCAGATACAGACGATGTAGACCCTATCACGTAACTGTCCACAATCACCTCGGCCATAAATTCTGCAGCCATCCAAATGTTCAAGAAAACTTCAGGACATAGGTCCAACAACCCACTTAACAAGGTGGAATGCCGAATGTGCATGAGCAGTCGCGTTACGCCGACGAACCTTACAAAAACGAAGACGTCAAACCTCCTTACGAAACTGGGTCAATCTCCGGCGGGCCACAGCAGCAGCCAAAAAAAAACATACTGTCAACAAAGCGAGCATCATGGACAAACTTCTGTTATAGCTTCACACCCACCACGCTACATTCAAAAGCCTGGGCTACATTTGGGAATGTTGGGTGATCTTTAACAGCATTAAGGGTCGCCCAACATTCCCTTCGTTTCCCCTTATGATCAACGGTTCACTCAGTCAAACAACTCAGGAGCGTGCAAATGTTCTTGCTGAATATCTTAAAGTTACTCTCTTAACACCCTTCCTTCATGCCCAAGAACTATCCGTCAGACAAGAAACTAACCGTGCTATGCCGCTACCCATGCTCGGCGTCGACAACATGTACACCTTAAGCGAGCTATAATTAGCCTTAACCCGCCTACCTCCTGGCAAGGCACCTGGAGAGGATGGAATTCCATATGAAGTTATCAAATATCTTCCATCGACTGCACACAGCACCCTTCTAAACTATTACAACCTATACTGGACTCACGGAAATATTCCCTTACAATGACAGACCAGTATTATTCTTCCATTCCTTAAACCAGAAAAGATACATTCCAACCTGCGTCATACAGACCTATCTCCTTACTATCATGCCTCAGTAAAATCATGGAAAGGCTGGTACATACTCGCCTCCAATAGTACCTTGAGTATAATAATATTATACCGTCACTCCAAGCTGGATTTCGACCTCAATGCTCCACACTTGGTCAAATACTCTGCCTTGAACAAAAAATCCGCACATCTCTCAGAAGCAGTAAATTTTGTCTTGTTCTCTACCTAGACGTCAAAGACGCTTTTGATAGCATTTCTCATACTTGCCTCTTGGCAAAGTTTGCACGTTTAGGCGTACAGGGAAGATTACCTCTATGACTACAGTCCTATCTTACGAACAGGACCTCTAAAGTCTATGTACAAGGCGAGTTTTCCGATGGCATTCCAATACAAACGGTTGTCTCGCAAGGCTCCATGCTAAGCCCAACCCTTTTTGCTCCGTTCTTAGCAGATTTGCCTAACACCCATTCTGTTCACCTCTCGGCGTACGCCAAAGACATAACATTGTATTATTCAGACAATGCCCTACCTAATACAGTCTCAACAATGCAAACAGCACTTGACCACCTCATAGACAGAACACAATAATGAGGCCTTCAAGTTAGTACTACCAAAACCTGTTATCAGATTTTCACTAAAAAAAGACTTGTTCATCTACCCACTCTCACAATACACAACACTCCCATCTAACACGTACGAGGACATAAATACCTTGGCATGCACTTAGACTCACCCTTACTTATCTGGAAGCACACATTCAACACCTTAAACAGAAGACAAAACTGACTCGCCATTCTATCATTTAATGGAAGCCCTCACTGGCACCACCTGGGGAGCACACCATAAAAATCTTGCTCCGTTTCTATACAACCCACATATGCAGCCAACTAGACTATTGTTACCAAGCATGTGCGTCGTTTGCGCCAACTAACCTACAAAGCTAGAGGTCATTCAAAAAATGCCAAGCGACTTATATGTGGTGCAATGCGTTCCACTCCTATGCTCGGACTTTACGGGGAAAGGGCCTCACAAGACTAGCCACCAAACGACACATAATGTGTGCCAACTATCACTGCTCGCCAGACACACCCAAACAGATCAAAATTTAACCCAACAGTTAACCCCCATATCCCCCGCTTCCCAACCAATTACTCGCAACTTTTCCTCACATGGGCTACAAATAACCTCAATATAGACCTCTCTCTCTACTCAAAAATTCTGAAACCCAACATACTGTTCCCCATATTCCACCTTGGCTCTATACAACTCCAAATACATCAATACAACTCGAAGACAACATTCCAAAGTCTGCACCAAACTCAGCTATAGCCTCAGTCTTTGTCTCAAGAA
Source organism: Procambarus clarkii (assembly GCF_040958095.1). Lineage (NCBI taxonomy): Eukaryota > Metazoa > Arthropoda > Malacostraca > Decapoda > Cambaridae > Procambarus > Procambarus clarkii. Next base: position 6,261,302 of record NC_091208.1, read on the forward strand.
AGTGACAAATAGTTGGCACTGTCTCAACAATGAAAAATTGCTACCCAAATACCACAGCGATTTATACAGATGGATCTGGCATCATCATGAACAACGTACCCTCGGTCACTAGCGCTGTATGGATACCGGAATACCATCTCAAGCAGGGATGGCAGTTACCAAACCAACTATCTATTTTTACAGCTGAATTATATGCCTTATATCAAGCTCTCCAAATAATCGTAACATTACCAGTTGGGATATATACAATCTGCAGTGACTCCAAGAGTGCGATTCAAGCAATTATGTACTCTTCAACAATGTGCAAGGAGTTTGTTTACCCATGCCTTCAACTTCTTCATGAACATTGAACGGTTATGACACCTCTATCCAATGGGTCCCAGCGCATTGTGGTATTCTCCACAATGAACTAACAGATCAACTAGCCAAAGCAATGCACAACACGCCTCACATTACCCGTCATACAATTTCCCATGTTGCACGTAAAGGAGCCTTCAAAAATACAATTCCCAAGATTTTGCGACGAAATGGAAAACGTCATGCTCACCTTTGTAATATGGGTCCATTAAAAAGAAATGGGAAACTTGGAAACATGTCAGATATAAAAGCAGAGAAATTGATATAGCGATGACCAGATTAAGGCTGGGACACACCAAACTGGCAGCACACAGCTCTAAGTACAGAACAATCATCAACGAACTCTGCATCCTATGTCAGCTTCCTGAAACAATCGAACACTATCTCCTTCACTGCTTCCGACATCATAGTGCCAGAGTAAATTTCAAACAAGTAATTATTGCACTTAAAATACCCTTTACCATCGAGCATATATTAGGAGGAGGTGACCACTCGTTACAGGAAAAATACCAAATAGTCAAAGCACTGGCTAAATATCTCCAGTCGACCAACAAATTGGGTCACATCTGACCCGTGCCACATTTATACCTGGCGCCACCAACAGCTAAACACAGAAAACAAATGTCTCGTCACAGCACCATGGATCAGCTGACACCATAAACGCAACATACCACCCTACGGTGCGGCAATTCTCCCTCTATCATGCACCTTTGTTTTAGTCCCCACTCCTATATCTACAGCACAACGCAGCAAGCACCTTTGAAACTCTTATCATCCTCAACATAAACGCCTCTCCCTACATCTGTACTAGTGCAGTCATCGATATGACAAACCCTTCATGCAAACTGCACCTACTATCAAGAAGAAGAGGTATATTCATCCCCAGTAGTCTTACCTTCCTGGTAGATGTAGAGGTATATATTCCCGGTAACCTTACCTTCCTGGTGGAGGTAGAGGTATATATCCCCAGTAGCATTACCTTCCTTGTGGAGGTAGAGATATATAGCTCTGAGCTGCTCGATGTCAGTGATGGCGGCCAGCTCCCCGGACAATCCGTGACAAGCCTGACGGGCGTCCGCCCACGTCTCCTCCGCCCACGTCATGAACGCCAGACACAGGCCGTTCACACTGACGAAGAAGGGCGGGCAGTTCAGCTCCTCGGGCGTCACTGGTGCTGATGTGAAGAAATAGTAGCCAACAATTGTCAGTTTATATTATATAACTCATCCGTGTTACTGCTCAATGTTTATTTTCTCAAACATGAAGTAATAGCCAGCCTGGCAACTAAAGTACATGAATTATACACAAAGAATTCACAATAACGTGATGCATTAATGCAAATATCTTTGGAGCAGAACGGTGGGATGGTCAGTGTCCTGGTGCATGGGTTACGATGTGTATCTGGACGACCCAGGATGATGGTTCCATCCCTACCTTCCTGATTCAAAGATTTTTAAATGTATTATATTTTAAAAATTGGTAGAGTACAAAAGTTCACTGGGTAAAGTACTGGAAAATTCAAAGGGTTTTACTTGTTTGAACAAGTTGTTTTTGTTCACACAGCGGAAACCATTGGGTGTTGCATTGTATATCGTCAAAGTTGAACAACAATTTCTTGTTCATCACTAAGCAGTGTTGAGAACGATTATAATTATCCGGCTGCTGGCCTGACAGCCTCGCCATCCAGAAGGGCGTTCCCATGGGAACTGCCAGACCGGAGGACGTCCGCCAGTCTCCCTCCGTTTCTTGGTCAGACCCGTCCAACCAGAAGTTTTTTGCGCCCAGACCTGTGGAGGTATACACAGTCAGACTTGTGGAGGTACACACACTCAAACCTACAGGAGTACACACATGAGAGTCTCCTCCAACTCAAGCCGGAACCCTTCTGACTCCCTGTGCAAAGCCTACCATATGCAAACGATGTCACAATAAATTGGCTGAAGATACGATTACCAGACCACACATAAGACGCAGAAACGATGACGTTTCCGTCTGTGCTGGACCACATACGACTTGATAATGATTCAGGACGGACCGAAACGTCTTCGTTTCCCCATCTTCTGATGTGTGGTTTGGTTATCAATGCCTTCCATACCACCCAAATCCTTCCTCACCCCGAGCACCCCCTGCTTCCCCATTTCTTTGCTTTACTTCTGCTCCAAGCAGTCCTCAGAAAGACCTAAGCCATCCATTCCCCACCCAATCTCCCGCCAAACCCCTAGCATGTACCCCTCACAGAAGGATAAACCTACCCAAATAGCCCTGTCCATGGAACAGCTTCCTACACCAGTGGGGAGAGTACGTGATAATGTTTATAGGAAAATGAACTTCAAGATAATGTACTCAAACATCGATAGATCATAAATATAGCAAGTGAACTGGACAAAAGGGCACAAGAAGAAAACCCAGATGTAATAGGACTCACAGAAGCGAAATTGTCAATCATAACAAATGCATTGTATCTGTAGGGCTACTATGTAATTAGGAAAGTGAAAGAAAGTAGGAGGAAGAGTGGCCCTGCTGATAAGGAAGGACTGGAGTTTCGAAGAGAATATTATCCCAGGCTGGGAATGATTCAAAGACCGTAAAACAAAAGCTATGACAATGGGAGGACATAAGTTAATAGCAGAAATGTATAACCTTCCATTAAATGATAGAAGCAACAACATAGTAGCCATTAATATAATAGAGAGAGCAGCTACAGTTGCCCACAAGAATGGATCCAGACTTTTAACCATGGGGGGACTTCAACCACGGAAATATAGACTGGGAGAATTGGGAACCACATGAAGGTGCTGATACACGGAGAGCTAAACTCTTGGAAGTGGCTACAAGAAACTTTCTGAGTCAACATGTCAAGTCAACAACAAGAATAAGAGGCAACGACAAACCAGCTAGACTAGACCTAATATTCACCTAAAATGAGTCAGACATAAGGAAAGTAAAATTAGAAGCCCCATGTGAATGAGTGACCACAACGTACTGACATTTGAGTATCTGGTGGAGGTAGGGATAGCCTATCCAAGGAAGGGATCAGAAAGGAAAACGCTGGCTTACCGAAGAGGAAATTATGATGAGATGAACTTCCTAATTGGAAAACCAAGGGAAACAGAACTCAGAGAAAAATACTGTACTAGATATAATAGACTACATCACCCAGAAGTGCCAGGAAGCTGTAGACAAGATTATTCCGACGCAAAAGGAGAAAAATGAAACGCAACAGCAGAATCCAAGAATACATCAAGCATGCAAGGCAGCAAAGCCCTTATGTACAAGAACAGGAATAACAGAGCACCAGAGAGCAGAGGGAGACACCAGACGGTCAGGAATGAGTACCTCGGTGTAAGGAGAGAGACAGTATGAAAATGACATCGCAAGTAAAGCCAAGGCCCAATCAGAATTGCTCCTCAGCCACATCAAGAGGAACACAGCACTGAAAGAACATGTGGAGGTAACTGTGGAGGTAGATACAATCAGACCTTTGGAGGTACACACACTTAGACCTTTGGAGGTACACACACTCAGACCTGTGGAGGTACACACACTCAGACCTGTGGAGGTACACGCACTGCTTTCAGAAACTTTAGCAGAACACACAACTTGAGCAGAACACACTGCTTCTCAGAACTGCTTTCAGAAACCTGTGTAAGGAATCCTTCAAAACCTTGTATACCACATATGTAAGGCCAATCCTGGAATTTGCAGCCCCAGCATGGAGTCCGTAGCTAGTCAAGCACAAGACGAAGCTGGAAAAAGTTCAGAGGTATGCCACTAGGTTAGTCCTAGAACTAAGAGGCATGAGTTATGAGGACAGACTACGTGAACTGCACCTCACGTCGCTGGAAGACAGAAGAGCTAGGGGAGACATGATCACCACATACAAAATTCTCAGGGGAATTGACAGGGTGGACAAGGATGGATTATTTAACACGGGTGGCACACGCACAAGGGGACACAGTTGGAAGTTGAGTACCCAAATGAGCCACAGAGACATTAGAAAGGACTTTTTCAGTGTCAGAGTAGTTAGTAAATGGAATGCACCTAGGAAGTGATGTGGTGGAGGCTGACTCCATACACAGTTTCAAATGTAGATATGACAGAGCCCAGTAGGCTCAAGAATCTGTACATCAGTTGATTGACGGTTGAGAGGCGGGAACAAAGAGCCAGAGCTCAACCCCCCCAAACACAAGGTACACACACTTAGACCTGTGGAGGTACACACACTTAGACCTGTGGAGGTACACACACTCAGACCTGTGGAGGTACACACACTCAGACCCGTGGAGGTACACACACTCAGACCTGTGGAGGTACACACACTCAGACCTGTGGAGGTATACACACTCAGACCTGTTGAGGTACACACACTCAGACCTTTAGAGGCACACACACTCAGACCTTTGGAGGTACACACACTCAGACCTGTGGAGGTACACACACTCGGACCTGTGGAGGTACACACATTCAGACCTGTGGAGGTACACACACTCAGATCTGTAGAGTTACACACACACACACACACACATCTACCAGAAATATGGAAGACGGCTAACGTAGTTCCAATATACAAAAATGGTGACAGACAAGAGGCACTGAACTACAGGCCATTGTCTTTAAATTGACGGAGAGGATGGTGAGAAAAAAACCTAGTAACACGTGCAGGCGATGAGTGACAATAACGTGGCTAAAGTATGTTGACCAGACCACACACTAGAATGTGAAGGAACGACGACGTTTCGGTCCGTCCTGGACCATTCTCTAGTCGATTGTGATGAGGAAGTAGAACCTTTGCAGTTCCTACTACTAGCCCCTCTACTACACATTACTTTGCTCCTCATCTCTCGTGCCTATTTATTGCCTGTCTCTACTTCCTCATCACCCTCGAAAAAGCCTTTGAACTGGCTAGCGCCCCAGCTATTCTTTGCTGCCTCATTGACAAAGAGGTCAGAGGCAACCTGCTCTCCTGGACCAAAAACTGTCTCATAAACAGAGAAGCAAGAGTGAAACTTCATGGCACAGTCTCTGAGTACAAAAGACATGAAAATGGTACACCGCAAGGAGGTATTCTCAGCCCTCTTCTCTTCAACTGTTTAATGGAAAGAATAATGAGGTTGAAACTTCCACATCACTGCAGGCTGCTAAACTACGCGGACGACTTTGTCATCATAATAAAAGGAAGGGATGCGGCGCGCCTTGCACCCAAATGCTTAGACTGCATCAGTAAAGAGGCAAAACAGATTGGGATCAAATTCAACCCCTCAAAGTCAAAGGCCATGCCCATAAAAATAGCGAAGCCCAACATCCAACTCACAGTACAGGGTCAACCAATTGAATGGGTCGACACCTATCAGTATCTAGGAATCATCCTGGACACACACATGAATTTTAATGCTGAGGTCACTTACTTGAGAGAGCGAACTGCGGCCCGGACGGCAATCCTCAGGTCGCTAACCTCCCTTTCTGGAGGAGCCAATCTGCAAGTCATTCGCACATACTATGTACAGGCAGTCAGATCAGTGATCGATTATGCCGCACCTGCACTCACAAATCTATCACAACAACAGTGGAAAAAGCTTGAAGTTGCCCAAAACAATGCTATGAGAGCTGCACTGGGAGCCCCCATGTGGACCAGGCTTGAAACTCTTAGACTGGAGACAGGTTTGCCCTCTCTACAAGAAAGAATATCACAAAGAACAGCTACAATTATCAGTAAGATAATTATTTCTTCTGATCCAATCCCAGTACGGCAGGCCTTGGTGGTTGGACTAGGCCAAAACAATGGAAACTCTTGGGTTGCAAGAGCAGGAAAAGTCCTAAACAGACTACATTTAAAAAACATGATTCTTGATAGAGAGGGTGATCATCCACACCCAAATTACACTCCTTCCGAGCCGTGGGAGGAGCCTACTTTCAAAATAGTAATAGAAAGTCTCCCAATGAAAAAGGCTGCCTATGATCCGACAATCCTAAGGCGCATAATAGAGGAGCGAATGTATAGCATAGCAGTAGCAGGAGCAACCTACATCTTCACAGACGGATCGGTGGACACAGAATATGAGAGTGCTGGCGCTGCTCTTTGCACGGCCAGCGTACAGGCATATTGGAGACTGGGAGGACTGGTATCATCAACCCAAACTGAGCTGTTTGCCATACAACAGGCATTCGCCTATGTGCTTGCACAAAACACTCAAAATGCAATCATAGACACAGACTCAAAAGCTGAACTTCAAATACTAGGACAAAAACAGTGGAAAGATAATGTGGAAATAATTACCACCATTTTGTATCTTGGAGCAGTCGCTAAAGGCAAAGGCCTCAACATAACTTTCAACTGGATCCCATCCCATATTGGAATCCCATTAAATGAAAAAGCTGATGAAATTGCTAAATTGGCAACTCGTCATCCAGTGATACATAAAACAATTCAACCCAGCCTAGAGAACATAAAAAACATCATCACCAAAAAACTCTCACATCTCAACAAAGCCTACCTCCACCAGAGAGTAGCTGAAGGTTCGCCATCTGCAACATGGTATCTTCAGGCAACCAAATTAGAAAGGTTAAATATCCCAAAAGGAATCCACAGGGAAATAGCAGTTAGGTTATATAGACTACGTCTAGGTTACAGATGCAACTGGGAGATTGGTGAACCCCGACAGAGAGAGTGCATCTTCTGCCAAACTGTCACAGAAAAGCCATTACTTCACTATCTTCTGGAATGTGAAGCAACCAATGACCTTAGAAGAGCTTTAAGAGTTCCTGAATCATGCAGTGGCCACCCTGAAGCCATCAACACAGCCACTCTCCTGGTCAACAAAGGTGTCCAGCAGCTGGACACCCTCATAAAGACTGTGAAGCAGTATCCTCCCCCGCGATAACAGCTTGATGGTTAAATGCAAACTCAGAATACTGAGAAAAAAAATTGTATCACTTACGGGCTATTCATGCCCGTGCCACCTCTTGGGTGGCTTAATCTTCATCAATCAATCAATCTTCCTCATCACAATCGACTTGAGAATGGTCCAGGACGGACCGAAACGTCGTCGTCCCTTCACATTGTAGTGTGTGGTCTGGTCAACAACCTAGTAACACATTTGGAGAAAAGGGACCTCGTGACAATCCACCAACATGGGGTTCAGGAAGGGTAAATCTTGCCTCACGGGTTTAATAGAATTCTACGATCAGGTGGCAAAGATTAAGCAAGAAAGAGAAGGTTGGGCAGACTGCATTTTCTTGGACTGTCAGAAAGCGTTTGACACAGTCCCCCATAATAAGCTCGGGCATAAGTTGGAGAAACAGGCAAGAATAACTGGTTGGGTGCTCCAGTGCATAAGAGAGTACATAAGCAGTAGGAAGCATGGAGTTACTGTGAGGGGTGGAACCTCAGATTGGCATGAAGTCACAAGCGGAGTCCCACCGGGTTCTGTACTCGGTTCTATCCAGTTTTTTATATACGTAAATGATCTTCCAGAGGGTATAAACTCACTCCTCTCAATGTTTGCTAATTTTGCCAAAATTATGAGAAGGATTAAGGCAGAGGAGGACAGAATGAGTCTTCAAGAAAACCTGGACAAACTGAATGAACGGTTCAACAAATGTTTGTTAGAGTTTAACCCGAGCAAATGTAATGTAATGAATATAGGTGTAGGGAGCAAGAGGCCAGATACAAGGTATGATTTGGGAGATGAAATTCTTTTAAAATCAGAGAGAAAGTCCTACGGGTTGATATCACAGCAGACTTGTCCCCCAAAGTCCACATCAACGGAATATGCCAGGTTGGCCAACACGAGAACGTACTTTAGAACCCTGTGTAAGGAATCATTCAGAACCTTGTATACCACGTATGTCAAACCAATCTTGGAATATGCAGTTCCAGCAAGAAGTCCATATTTCGTAAACTTTATAACTGAATTGGAGAAGGTTCAAAAGTTTGCTACCAGACTAGTGCCCGAACTGAGGGGCATGAGCTATGAGAAGAGACTACCGGAATTAAACGTCACTGGAAGACAAAAGAGTTAGGGGAGACATGATCCTCACACACAAGATTCTCAAAGGAATTGATAGGGTAGACAAAGACAGTTAATTTACCACAAGGGGCACACTCAATAGTGGACACAGGTGGAAATTAAGTGCCCAAATGAGGCGTAAAGACATGAGAAATCATTTTTTTAGTGTCAGCGTAGTTAATAAATGAAATGCATTAGGCAGTGATGTGATGGAGGCAGATTCATCACACAGTGTCAAGTGTAAATATGACAGAGCCCAAAAAGCTAGGGCGCCTGGACACTTGTTGATTGACAGTTGAGAGGCGGAACTAAAGCACCGAAGCTCAACCCCCGCAAACACAACAAGGTAACTACAACTAGGTGAGTACAGAGGTTCAAACTGCAAAAAGGAGGCAAGTGTAAATAGGTAACAAATTTGAACAGAAACACAGGAAGAGGAAGGGAAGACAACAAAGAAAGTGAGCAAAGTAACAGGATAAAGATATAGAATATAGCCAAGTTACTTGGTTATATTCTCTAATATATTTGTAGTTAAATATTTATAGTTATTATATTCTATAATAAACCTAAACGGGGTACCACCTCTTGTGCAAGTGTAGGGACCCATAGCCTCGGAGAAGAAATTAAAGAGTACTCAGAGAAGACCTTGTGGATAATATATGTTGGAAAACCCGCCACCATTTACTAATATTAATAACAATAGACTGATAATATTGTTGCTGTTGTATACACAAGTTAACCAATAGAAAATGTGGCACATTGGAAGTTTCCATCAATAGAAAACGAGATATCATTACCACATAGTGCTATAAATTCACCAGCTTTTCTGTTGGGAATTATTGTTAATACAGCAGTCTTTTGGACTTTTAACATCATAAAAACATCTCATTTGAATTAACTTAATTATCAGTATCAAAACATAATAAATGTGACCCTTCTATCACTTATTGACATCTGGACAAGGAGAGCCAAGCGTCAGTGGTGAGGGAGGTCAGCCATTGTGAAAGACCGAGTCGTTGGAGCAAATTCAGCTCCTATAAGTTCCCTTGGACGAAGTGTTATGGAGATCAAATTAGTGCTTCTACCATCATCAAAACGCAGTCACCGTCTAAACAAGGGAAGTGTCTTTCCGAAATCCTATTTAGTCATTATTGGCCAGTAATGTTACGTAAATTTTGTTAATTCTGGTTAGAATACGAGGCAATGGCTCAATGCAGGTAATTAATCCTTGGTCCTTATCTAATAATATAACAAATGTTTCATCTGATATAGCTGTTATATATAGGATTACGGCTTTACAGCTAGTTGCCTTTGACAGGAATAATAGAAGAGGAAACAAGAATTAATCTTGATACATCAGTTACTTGGATGTTGGAAGCTAGCCTCGCACGAGGATTCTTTGGTGTCATCAGCCTGGAGGGAGCCGGTCGGCTAAGTGGACAGCACACTGGACTTGTGATCCTGTGGTCCCGGGTTCGATCCCGGGCGCCGGCGAGAAACAATGGGCAGAGTTTCTTTCACCCTATGCTCCTGTTACCTAGCAGTAAAATAGGTACCTGGGTGTTAGCCAGCTGTCACGGGCTGCTTCCTGGGGGTGGAGGCCTGGTCGAGGACCGGGCCGCGGGGACACTAAAAAGCCCCGAAATCATCTCAAGATAACCTCAAGATCCTTTGTTTTTACCTGGTGGACTAAGTCTACCATATGATAAGATAAGGCACCTCAATTTATTTAATAATATATGTAGTTTAATACTGTTGTTTGATTGGCTACATATATATAAATTTAATATAAACCCCCTAATGTGTAGGAATTGAGTTGTGAGAATATTGCAGAAATACAGTCCGCTGAACATCATACAAATTGCTATCGAAATATATAAATTAATGTATATATTGATTCTATATAAATTCATATAAAGTAAATAAATATATATCTCACAGGTCGGTTCCCACAATATATACAAATATATATTTAAATATATTTATTCTTTATCTTGTAATATAGTTACCAGATAAGGAATATAGCCACGATTTGAGGAATAAGACCAGATAAAACCTTTGCTGCGGCAGCAAAGTGTTCAGAGGGAAAGAAGATAATTAAGGAAGCAGTGTCAGAGATTGTAAAAACGACCCAAGTCATGAAATGCACATGGCATAAGTTAGACAGGAAGAGATCAGCACATGGGACGCTGGCAAATATAAGAACATGTTATTGGCATGTGTTGGAACCTGAATCAGACCTCTTTCAAAGCAATCTATACAACATTTGTTCGACCATTATTGGAATACTCATCACCTGTATGGAATCCATACCTTGCAAAACGTAAAGCCAAAATTGAAATATTACAGAGGTTTGCATTAAGATTCATGCCAGAGCTGAGAGGGCTAAGCTATGAATGTAGTTTAATGACCACATACTCATTAGAGTATGCTACACACACATCTCACAACCCCACAATATGAGATACACAACCTCTTATCTCACAACCCTAGAGGATAGAATGAACAGGACAAATATGATCACTGCTTACAAGATACTGAGGGGAATAGACAAAGTGGACAAGGATAACTTCTTTAGACTGAGAGAAAGCAGAACAAGAGGACACAAGTGCATGATAGAAGTGCAAATGAGCCGAAGGGACATAAAAAGATAAAAAGATAAAACCGATAAAAGGACCGAAAACCTAGATCAGGCTCTCCTGCACCCAGCACTGCCGGGTGGGTAAACATTGGGCAGCAACGATTAGAGCCATGATTTACCGCATAAAGGTCCGGTTTCGTGACGAAACCACCTACACCGGGCCCCAATTACTAAGGAAAATCGTCGACATCACGAATGCAGCCCCGTTGGACATCCGTGACGATGCTAACGGCGCTGTACTTCTCTATTCAAGCGAGCAAGCTCTGGAGCAACTGTTTGCACCAGAACACCAGGACGCCCTACGAAACTCCTGATCATCACTACTAACCGTCGCTACTTGGCTGAACGAACCATCTTCGTCAGCCACACGAGTGTCTACATCGCCACCCAGGACCCTGGCACCATACTTGATAGTATCAACACCAGAAACCCGGCTCTGACTGCTGCTACAGTCAAGGTCATCAAGAACGACGACAACCCTAGGCCTACTCTCAAGGTCACCTTCACAACAGCTGCTGCAGCGACCCAAGCTGTGGAAAATGGATATAGATGTCTGGATATTTCCATCACACCTGACACTGTAAAGAAGGAACGTTACTACAACATTCTCCAGTGCTTTAAGTGTTACAAGTACGATCATGATACCAAGAACTGCCAACAAGCAGAGGTTAAATGCAGCATTTGTACCCAGGATCATCGCCGTCTCCATGGACTGCCAAGTACGACTAGATGAAATAAATAAAACAGTAACTGCCAACCCAACAACCAATCAGCCGGCGAGCTTCAATATCCAAGCTACATCGTTTCCAGTGCTTCCCAACGCTTCTGCTTCTGCTACACAGACGTCCACACCAGGCCAGACCACCCCCCAATGGGGACCCAGGACACAGGCGACTGCAGCTCAGCCAACCAACTTGACTGTCAACCAATCAGCGGCCTCGACCAACACCACTCTCATCCCATGCCTGATCAGTGTAGCTGAGAGAGAGGCGGGAACAGACAACGCAAAATACGTGAGAGTACTGAACAGGCTGTTCGCCTAGAACAACCTGCCCACAATGTTGATACCAGCAGACCTATTTCAACATCACAACGCTGCTTCAACCCAAACAGACGAAATTCCAACACCAACAGTAACTGCAGTCATACTGCTACCACCACCACCGGAGTCGAACCCAGCACAAGTCACCCAGGCAACAGCATCCACCCAGACCACCTCCACAGCAGACCAGTCAACCTCATCACCTGCCCCCACCAGCCGGGGGCGACGGACGAAAAGGAAAGCAAAACGTCGGCAAGTGGAATCAGAACCAGATTCAGAACCAGAACCAGCACCAGAGTTCCTAGAATCACCATTGCGTCCATCTGACACTACTGAGGCCGTCACATATGAGGCCCCAGACTTCGACCTAAACCCAAGCAAATCAAGCAAGAAAAAGCCCTACTATGGACTTTACCTCAATCACGGTGGCACTTTCAACGGCAATCGAAGCACAAGAATAGTCATTGCCTTAGAATGCAACAGGATCATCAACCAGCTCAAGACCTGCTTTCCTTACCCTGTGTTTGTCCACCACGAGACCCTGGAACTATATGTTGACCTCTGCGCTCTGGAGAGTGAATACATAGACCCTAAATTCGATTTCAAGAGGGGGACAAGTGACCTTCCTGGAAGAAGATGAAGACCCGACAGGAACACCAATACCATCGCTGTCATTTGGGAAGTACATGCGAATACCTCGTGGCCAAGACACCAACAAGCAACAGTGAACTTACCTCTCACCACCTCAATGAGGAAGACGCCTCCTCCAAGCCAGACAGACCACCTCAAGTGAACCAGGACGACATCACCCTGCCCCACCACTAGCCTCCTACCGCCTAAGAAGAACTTAAGCTACAGGCTTTGACTGAAAAAACATCTCCAATCCACGGTGGACGGGCCACCGAACTTTCAAGCCTCCTCTCTCCACATCCAAATCCTCTTCCAAGAATTTCATCGCCCCATCCTTCTTCCTCCCACATCCTTTCCAAGCTCTTTGGACATCAAAGCGAAAGCGAAGCCGAAGGGACGTAAGAAAATACTCGTACCTTGTTGGGTAGTGGAATATGTTCAGACAGAGAAAGTTGTGGAAGCCACATCCATCCGCAACTTTACGGCCCGATTCGACAAAAATTTGAAAGTTGGAGTAGTTAAATAGAAATGAAGTAGGTACAAGGCTAGTAGACGAGGCATAAAGACCTAGACCTCACTTCCAGGAAGACACTAATAGGTAAGTACACTCAGACCTGTGGAGGAACACATTTTACACTAGTAAATGTTTATTGACATGTATTAAACTGCATTCTTTATTATATTTTAATTGACACAAGTATATGACTTACTAGGGCATATGTGACGCATCGTCATGTGTCAGTGACTGTTTTCCAGGAATTAACCCCCTCGGTCAGCCAAGCGACAGTGTCTGCCAGGTATACACAGTTACTGGCAGACTACCACTCCAGCACCCTACACCATGCAGACCCTCACACGCCACTAGAGATATGTTTCCAACATCTTATCTCCAGCAGGAACAGGTAGGTCATAATATAATCCTTCCCTCACCACCACACAACGTGCCTTGTGGTGTAAGTTCTCCTAATTCGTTTTACATTCAAAATTTCTTGTTATTCCGCACTATTTAATGTTCTAGCACGGAGAAGACAGCCCTAAAATTATCCCCTCTTTGTGCTCCCTTGGTCACAGCAACAACAAAGGCGACACTCACAAACCACACACCCCATATAATACACTTACAGATGAAATTGAAAGACTTAACATGAATCTGCTATTGGGCCCCAACACAAAAAACGAAATCAACCGAGAATGGCGGCATGAGTCCTCGCTCCAGTCTCAATGTGGGGCGCCTCCTCTGGTCCTCAGGGACATGCTAGACTGCCTGAGATGCTTTGTTACTTTCAGTCACCATAAAATAAGTCAGTACATGAAGGTGTTAAGGCTGCTCACCGTTGTCATTAATGTAGTCGATGATGTTCTTCAGGCGGGTGGCTGTGAGGACGGCCGCCAGCTCCTCGTCCAGCGAGTGACACATCTGTCTAGCTTCTGTGAAGGTCACCTCTGCGAATGTGGCGAAGTAGAGGCACTGGTCGCCGACAGGCAGGAAGGGCATTGAGCACCCGCCAGGGGTGGTGACAGCACCCAGCTGGACCCCAGGTCTCTGGTCATTCCCGTACCCGCTCGCTGTTAATGATGTACGTTGGTCATTGATCAATTCATTTGAAAGTCGCTGCAAACACTTGGAGAGCATTTGGGAAACACTATACCACATAGTTATTATTCAAACTATACAAGTTGTTTGAAATATCTTAAGCATACTTACCCAGAGCCAACACCAGCCAACCATGTGTCTATGCCTCACCAACACACAAAAGTTGCAGAGTGTGTAGATTCCTTGCCACACAAAATATGATATCTCAAGCAAAATGTATGATACAGCAGAGGGCCAAGTCAGAAATCTATGATGGTTGAGCCAATAATTTCCAGAGTACTAACAGATTAAGTGGTTCCTATGGGACACTAAATTGTGAAGAAGGAAAGATGTAGTAGTTTGAAGGTGGAAACCAGAGGGATAAGAGGTAAAGTAAGAGAGTGGAAATTTCCCGGCGAAATGTGCACTGTGCATTATGTATGATTATCCATATCTCAGGTTGGATTACCATCGTTTTGGGCGTCCCCTGGATAACAAAGCATATTAGACCATCCTGCATATTATTGAACTTAGGTTCTGTTAAATTTATTATCCTGTGTTGAATTCCAAAGGCCAGTCACCTAACTGATCATGAGCCCTTTTACGAACATAAATCATGCATTAGACAACATGAAAAACGACGAAAACAGACAACATATATTTTCTCCCTGTTTATAGTATTGTTAGCAATTTATAATTAGAGAGATTAGCTGGCAGTAGTATACGTAGGCCACAACAAGTGAACCAATACGGCTGCTCAGCGTCCAACTGATAGGGGGACCTCCCTGGATCAACGACTTCCTTCCGGCAGTCACTATTAGATTGAATTTAGATTTATATTGTATTTCACAATATTTTCTCTCATAAATAATTCTGGATATAATGATGGTATCATCTTACGTGAGATATTGGTGTTGTGATGCCTTGTAACTGCTCTCATCTATTCCCTCGTATTACCCACCAACATTATCATGGTAATAATATATAAATGATGAAAGGTACGGGTTTTCACTTGTCTCTGGTTGAAATGAGAGGCGGACACGACTTTATGAGATAAATCTAAACTCACGTTGTAAGGAATGACTAACCATCTAATTACTAAGGATAAAATACCTTTACTCCTTTCACTGTATCCATATTTCGCTCTCAGTAGATAAACGACATATGAGATTAAGAAACAAGTAGTGTATTGTGAAGACTAGTACTAACAAACAGCAGCTCCCCTATGACTCGGAAATTTCTCCATTGCTCAAACAATTATGTATTAGCGATAAGACCAACCATTAATGTATAATGACTTACTGTAAATATATAGCTCTTGATATAGAACATTCTCTGTAACTAGCTGACATTATAATTATAAGGTGTGAAGGATAGATGTAATTCTTAATGTAATAATCTCTGTTGAGGTCGGACAAAGACCTTTTGTGCTCTCAGTAACCCATTTTTGCGCTACCACTCACAGGATGAGTATGGGGTGCACAATAAACTAGCCTCCTCCGGCGGCAACAATCAATCAAATCTGGTTGAAGTATGAGGTTGACACGACTTAATTTAGAAGTCGCGAAGTTTTAAATAGCAGCAGAAGAATATTTAAACTGCGTAATGACGATGTCGCTACTTGAAGCGGTCTTGATCTCTGTTTTGGCATGTAATGACCTCAAAGCTGCCTCCACTTCCGGTCCTGGAGAAAACTCACGTATATTATTTACTTGTATCGGTCTAAAGCTTGTATCGGTCTAAAAATTCGAATTAACGATGTTAATTCAGTCAATTTTTTTAAGAATTACTGAGTGTCTTATAGTTATATAATTTATCAGAAATAATAGAAGACCAATTTAGTTTACTGAGTGTTGTGATGGGTGACGTAGTAGTCAGGTGGCTTCCGCCAGCCCATAGATGGCGTGGCTCTGTTTAAGTACGCATTTATTAACTACGACTTAATTTGTCAATTAAACCTGAACAGAAAGTAGATTTCATTACGGTTCATAGAAATTTTTTACAATTAAAAGTAATGGTAACAAATATTTCCCACAATTAATACATACGTTCTCAGCAGGTGTGTACGTACCCAATTGGTGAGTGATTACCTGTGAGGTGTGTACTTACCCAGCAGGTGTGTGCACATGAGGGTGAGGGCAGCGAGTCGCCACATCTTAGGGACGGCGGTCCCAGTTGGTCCACACAACGAGACGTTCAGAGCAGCAGTTGGGCCACAGAACAACCTTAGGACAAGAACATAAGATCTTATAAGAAATATGACTGCTTATCTGCAGTCAGAATATTTCTCAAAACCCAGTGAACGAGTCTCAAGAAAAATTTAAAACTACTGAGCAATTAAACGGGAACAAATTCAGGAATTTTGTTTTTTCACAGACCAAGTGTGATATATATTATCAGTGATGCCGTATGATAGCTGATGATGTAGGACTAAACCACAATGTAGAGAAACATTATGGTGAGAGAAGAGTATAATTGTTGACAAACCTTCATATTCACATCGTGGTGTTTCGGTACGTCGTTGTCAGTACTTGTGTTCTTTACTGCTAATGTCCACACCTGGGAGCTGGTTATGGACGTCGATACTTCTAGTTCTTGACCTGATGAAAGACACCCTCCTCCCCCCTACCCTCTCTCCTCTCTCCTCTCCCCCCCCCCCCACACACACACACATAAACTTAGATGACTGTCATGCCCTTGAAGATGACCTGGACAAAATAAGTATGTGGAGCACCACTTGGCAAATCGAATTTAATGTTAATAAATGCCATGTTATGGAATGTGGAATAGGAGAACATAGACCTCACACAACCTATATATTATGTGAGAAATCTTTAAAGAATTCTGATAAAGAAAGAGATCTAGGGGTGGTTCTAGATAGAAAACTATCACCTGAGGACCACATAAAGAATATTGTGCGAGGAGCCTATGCCACGCTTTCTAACTTCAGAATTGCTTTTAAATACATGGATAGCGATATACTAAAGAAATTGTTCACGACTTTTGTTAGGCCAAAGCTAGAATATGCAGCGGTTGTGTGGTGCCCATAAGCACATCAACAAACTGGAAAAGGTGCAAAGACATGCTACTAAGTGGCTCCCAGAACTGAAGGGCAAGAGCTACGAGGAGAGGTTAGAAGCATTAAATATGCCAAAACTAGAAGACAGAAGAAAAAGAAGTGATATGATCACTACATACAAAATAGTAACAGGAATTGATAAAATCGATAAGGAAGATTTCCTGAGACCTGGAACTTTAAGAACAAGAGGTCATAGATATAAACTAGCTAAACACAGATGCCGAAGAAATATAAGAAAATTCACTTTCGCAAACAGAGTGGTAGACGGTTAGAACAAGTTAGGTGAGAAGGTGGTGGAGGCCAAGACCGTCAGTAGTTTCAAAGCATTATATGACAAAGAGCGCTGGGAAGACGGGACACCACGAGCGTTGCTCTCATCCTGTAACTACAATTAGGTAATTACACTTAGATAATTAATTACATGTATCACAAACAGGATTTGGCACCTAGATAAGGGGTTTGACCATACTACTTTCAGCCACCCTCCTCCTCTCCCTCTCCCCTCACACTGTATTTCTCTCTCTCTCTCTCTCTCTCTCTCTCTCTCTCTCTCTCTCTCTCTCTCTCTCTCTCTCTCTCTCTCTCTCTCTCTCTCTCTCTCTCTCTCTCTCCCTCTCTCTCTCTTTGCCCCCTCCTGGCAAACCCTATCAAGACATAGTAGGAAATAGGACAAACATGGCAGCGAGGAGTACCAAGGGAACAGGGGAAAAATCAGTGTGACCAAATGAAAGAAGTGTTTGCCCAGGTTTTGGAGGATATCAGAAGGGAGATGCAGGAAATGAATAATGCACTAAGCAACCTGCAAAGCGAGCAGACAGCAGCAAAGGAGATTAAAACCCACAATACTGAGACTGAGGCTCAAATAATCCTTCAAAGAGAAGATGAAAATGGTACATTGGGAGGGACTGCCATAGTACATGCAACATTTGCAGAAATTGTCGGAAAATCTGACACCATTTAATATAACATACAGACAGATAATAATTTCTGTATTGTATGAACAAGTTACCCATAGAAAATGTAAATTGTAGTGGAATTTCCGTTTATAGAAAACGGGATATCGTTACCACATACTATTATAAATTCACCACCTATTATGGTGGGAATTATTCTTAAATACATTAGTCTTTGGACTTTACCATCATAAAAACATCTCATATAAATTAACTTAATTATCAGAGTTAAAATAGAGTAAATGTGACCCTTCTATCACTTACTGTCATCTGGACAAAGCAAGCCAGGCGTCAGTGAGGAGGGAGTGGTCAGCCATTGTTATTATACTGAGACCAGAGGCATGGGAGCATTTCGGCTCCTGTTAATTTTACTTGGACGAAGTGTTATGGAAACCAAAGGTGTACCATCAACAACACGCTGTCAACAAATGCAAGTTAAGTGTTCTGCCGAAACCCATTTATCTATCATTTGTGGCCATTAATGTCATTAGATAGGGTGTTCTAGTTAGAGCATGAGATCGCCTCATACTGAAGGTAATTAAGCCAGGTCTTCATGGTTCCTTGTACAGTGTTTCTCTGATATAGCTGTCATATATTAGGATTCTGGCTTTACAGCTAGCGCCCTTTTGACAGGTCAAGACGAGGAAGCATGCTTTGTGTGCCAGTTACTGGGTGATGGAAGCTACCTCAAAGAGGATAATTTGGTGTCTACATCCTGGTTATACCTGGTGGACTAAGGCCTGCTGTACAATAAGATAAGGAACCTCTTCAATGTATGTAGTCTAATACTGTAGTTTGATTGGCTGCATATATATAAATTTAATATAAACCCCCCTAATGTGTAGAGGATCGATTTGTGAGATTATTGCAGAAATACAGTCCACTTAACATCATACAAATTGCTATCGAAGTATATAAATTAACGTAAATATAAATTCATATAAATTAAATAAATATAAATCTCACAGGTCGGTTCCCACAGAAATGTTATAAAAGAACAAGGAAGCAATGTCCACAGTGAGGGAGGTAGCAATGAAAGCAGCCACCTTACAGGAAGCAGCAAGGGCCACTAGTCAGCTACTGGAAAGAAAAAGATCAGTGGTAGCTTTGAGTCTTAAAGAGCAGGAGGCTCCAACAGGACAGAATGGAAGGATAAGGACAGAGCAGCAACGAAACAAATACTAAAGAGGCTAGAGATGGAAGGGGCTGAACATAGCATTGAGAAGGTTTTCAGGGTAGGCTGGTACAACAAGTACAGAGATTGCATGCTAAAAATAGTGTTTGCAAAACAAAACCACAAAGGAGAAGATTTTAACAAGGAAGAGCCACCTGCAATATGTGGAAGAATTCTAAAAAGTATTCCTCCAGAGGGACATGACGAGGGAGGAGAGAGCCATGGCGGCAGAAGCAAGGAAGAGGAGCAGGGCGAGAGGGGAGAACCAGGAACTCACAGCTCCCAACACATCATCCCCAGAGGTGAAGGAGGAACTCACAACCAGCTACCCAGTAACACCAGAGGGGAGGGCAACCACACCACCCTCCTCAGCATAGAACCCCCCCCCCCCTACGACTCACCCTACCTGCACCCACTCAAATATGTTAAGCTAACTCTCCCTCCCCCCCTCACCCTACTCCCACCCTGCTGCCTCTCCCCTACTCCTGCCATGTCCCCCCTCTCCCCTTTCCCCCACTGCCCTCTCTTCCCCTTCATCCCATACCCTCCCTGCCCCCCTTTCACTTGACCCCCCACCCATCACTCCAGTATCCTCTGAGACCCCGTTATCCATCCTACAAATCCTCACACCCATGGAACAGCTTCCCCCATCAGCAGAACGCTCACCAAGAAGGGAACATGAGTAGGGACCGAAGAAAGTGAATCTCAAGGCAATGTTCACCAACATAGATGGAATTACAAATAAAACAAATGATTTTGGAGAATGGGTACTTGAAAAAACTCAGACATAATAGCACTCACAGAAACAAAGCTAATGAAAATCATAATAAATGCAGTGTTTCCACAGGACTACTGTGTTGTGAGGAAAGAGAGAGAAGGACGAGGAGGTGGTGGTGTAGCTCTGCTATAAGAAAAAGCTGGGATTTTGAGGGGTATGGTTATTCAGGGCTGTGAAGGTTTCAGTGACTACATAACAAGTACCATAGCAACTGGAGGACACAAAATTATAATCGCAGTCATATATAACCCGCCACCAAATGGCAGAAGACCCAGACAGGAATATGATAGAAGCAACATGGCCACCTTTAACATAAAAGAGAGAGCAGCTTCTCTCACTAGCAGGAATGAATCTGGGCTACTAATCATGGGGGGGAACTTCAACCACGGGAAGATAGATTGGGAGAACAGAGACCCACATGGAGGACCAGATACATGGAGAGCTAAGCTGCTGGACGCGGCAACAAGAAACTTTCTAAGCCAACATATCAAGGGGCCGACAAGAATGAGAGGAGAAGATGAACCAGCCATGCTTGATCTGACATTTACCCAAAATGAATGTGATATAAGAGAAGTTAAGTTGGAAGCATCCTTGGAAATGAGTGATAACAGTGTATTGATCTTTGAGTACTTGGTAGAGCTAGGATTTATCTCACCCCAAAAAGAACTAGGAAACAAAAGGCTGGCATACCGAAAGGAGAACTATGAGGGGATGAGAAGTTTCCTAAGGAATATACCATGGGACACAGACCTCAGAGCTAAGTCTGTACAAGATATGATGGACAATGTCACCCAAAAGTATCAGAAGGCAGTAAACAAGTTTATCCCGGCCCGAAAAGGAAAAATCCGAGAAGCATAAGAAGAATTCATGGCTTAATAGGGCATGTATTGAAGCAAAGGAACTGAACAAAAGGGCGTGGAGGAACTTCCGAAATAACAACACCAGAAAGCAGAGAAAGATACCAGAGAAACAGGAATGAGTATGTTAGAGTGAGAAGAAAAGGAGAGAAAACTTATGAAAATGATATAACAAGTAAAGCCAAGACCGAACCAAAGCTACTCCACAGTCACATCAGGAGGAAAACAACAGTGAAAGAACATGTAATGAAACTTTGAACAGGGGAGGACAGGTATACAGAGAATGACAAAGAGGTGTGTGAAGAACTCAACAAAAGGTTCCAGGAGGTCTTCACAATAGAACAAGGTGAAGTCACTTCAATAGGAGAGGAAGGCAGTAAACCAGGTGGCTTTGGAAGGGTTCGAAATTACGAGAGATGAGGTCAAGAGACACCTCTTGGATCTGGATGTGAGAAAGGCTGTTGGTTTAGACGGGATCTCACCATGGGTATTAAAAGAGTGTGCAGAGGCACTCTGCTTGCCACTCTCAGCCGGCGGCTGAGCGGACAGAACACTGAACGCGTGATTCTATGGTCCCGGGTTCGATCCCGGGTGCCGGGGAAAACAATGGGCAGTGTTTCTTTCATCCTGATGATCCCTGTTACCTAGCAGTAAATAGGTACGTGAGAGTTAGTCAGCTGTCACGGGCTGCTTTTTGGGGGTGGAGGCCTGGTCGAGGACCGGGCCGCAGGGACACTAAAGCCCCGAAATCATATCAAAATAACCTCAAGATCTCAAGATAACCTCCATAGTAAATAGTAGGTCACTAGAGATGGTAGACCTACCAGAAATATGGAAGACGGCTAATGTGGTCCCAATATACAAAAGAGTTACAGACAAGAGGCACTGAACTACAGGCCAGTGTCCTTGTATACCACTGCAAGGTGATGGAGAAGATCATGAGAAAAAATCTACTAACACATCTGGAGAGAAGGAACTTCGTGACAAAACGTTCAAGGAGGGTAAATCTTGCCTTACTGGCTTAATAGAATTCTACGATCAGGTGACAAAGATTAAGCAAGAAAGAGAAGGATGGGCGGACTGCATTTTTTGGGGCTGTCGGAAAGCGTTTAACACAGTCCCCCATAAGAGGCAGATACATAAGCTGGAGAGACAGGCAGGAGTAACTGGTAAAGTGCTCCAGTGGATAAGGGAATACTTAAGCAATAGGAAGCAGAGAGATACAGTGAGGGGTGAAACCTTAGATTGGCCTGAAGTCACCAGTGGAATGCCACAGGGCTCTGTACTCGGTCCTATCCTGTTTCTGATATACGTAAACGATCTCCCGGAGGGTATAGACTCATTCCTCTCAATGTTTGCTGACGACGTCAAAATTATGAGAAGGATTAAGATAGAAGAAGACTGCTTTTAGCTTCAAGAAAACCTAGACTAACTGAAGGAATGGTCGAACAAATGGTTGTTAGAGTTAGAACCATTACACTACATTTGCTTGTTACCTAAGCAAATGTAATGTAATGAAGATAGGTGTAGGGAGCAGGAGGCCATTTACAAGGTATCATTTGGGAGATGAAATTCTTCAAGAGTCAGAGAGAGAGAGAAAGACTTTTGATATCACACCAGACCTGTCCCCTGAAACCCATATCAAAAGGATAACATCAGCAGCATATGCCAGGTTAGCCAACAGCATTTAGAAACTTGTGTAAGGAATCATTCAAAACTTTGTATACCACCTATGTCAGACCAATCCTGGAGTATGCCTCCCCAGCATGGAGACCATATCTAGTCAAGCATAAGACTAAACTGGAAAAGGTTCAAAGGTTTGCCAACAGACTAGTGCCTGTGCTAAGAGGTATGAGCTAGAGGAGAGACTACGGGAATTAAACCTTACGTCGCTGGAAGACAGAAGAGTTACGGGGGACATGATCACCATGTACAAGATTCTCAGAGGAATTGACAGGGTAGATAAAGACAGGCTATTTAACACAAGAGGCACACGCACTAGGGGACACAGGTGAAAATTGAGTGCCCAAATGAGCCACAGAGATATTACAAAGAATATTTTTTAGTGTCATAGTGGTTGTCAAATGGAATGCATTAGGCAGTGATGTGGTGGAGGCTGACTCCATACACAGTTTCAAGTGTAAATATGATAGAGCCCAATAGGCTCAGGAACCTGTACACCAGTTGATTGACAGTTGAGAGGCGGGACCAAAGAGCCAGAGCTCAACCCCCGCAAGAACAAATAGGTGAGTACACACACACACACACTCTCTCTCTCTCTCTTTCTCTCTCGTTCGTTCGTACGTAAGATTCTTACCTCCCTCGACTTCGTTACTGGTTCGTGCCAATGCGTGTCCTATGCAGCCCGACCCCTCGTCAAGTATGATGTCTTTAACACTTTACTGGAGTAATATCGTATTTCAGTGTGAAGGTTCACATCACGTATTATTACTTTCATGAACGTGTTCTGACTAACGTACAGAATTATGAACTGATTCATGTGTATTATTAATGATAAGAACTCACAGTTAATTAAACATATTTTAAATGCAGACTTACTTTAAACAGTCACAAAAACGTTGATTTATCATCAGATAAACTGTCGCTGTGCAGTTTGTAGTGCTAGTCACAGGATTAATGAGTTGGAGGTGGTAGTCAGCAAGCGTATGCAGCTCCAATGGTTCCGTTTAATTAATATACACAGCTTGCATCCCTACCCAGGTGATAACGTCCCACCGTAACCACGAGGAGCAGGTTAGTCATCCACCGACCCAGAAAGATATCATCCACCCAAAAGCTTATCAGTCTTCCCCAAAATCTACTCCAAGAAAGCAAGCTGATGCAGTGAGCAATATCTGCATTGAACCTACAAGGGCTTATGTAAAACTTATAATTATAGCTCATATGAAAGCATTTTTAAAATAACCGCATATAAAGAGTGCTCAAAAATATGTTAAGATTGATTAAAAGAATTAAACTCTTGCCAAATAATGGCGACACTGTATGTGTATGTATATATGTATACGTATGTATATGTACATGTATGCATGAGTATGTGTACATGTATATGTAACATTAATAATTTTGTAACGAACGTCAAAAATTGTTATTTACTTAGCTAAACGAACTAGAGGGTTCAGTTCCTGAACCGATTATGTGCCTCTGTAATTCTTTACACCACCGCCCACGTGATGGATATGGGGTGCATAATAAAGAAAGAAATTGAATCTTACTTTTGCTGATTTTCATTGTGATATGAAGATGAAGATGATTCGAAATATTCCCCTAGACTTTGTTTCCCACCTAACTTGCTACTCTCCTATTACTGTGTTCTTCATCGTCAATAATACCTACCATCTCTACCATTTGTTCTCTTTGCACGTGTGTCTCTTCATGTTCAATAACAGGTAAGACACAGGTTATTCTCAGACTGTGAATAACTTGTGTCGGTTGACACCCAGTGTTAACCAAAGCACACACACACGCAACACTTTGTGCTCGGTTACCTACATGTTTGTGTATCTGCATTTCATTATTATAAAAACTAAAGGTAGCTGACACACCATCGAAGCTCATAGTGTTTTTCAATAGTTTTGGGTTATTGTCTTTAATTTAAAATTGGGGATATGCCTTTGGGTGGCATTTTACGAATTGGATTATTTCAGATGAAATTCATTTTCAGGGTTTATAAATTCATCATAAATTCATTGGGTTTATTTAATTCATTGGAGATCTTGAAGACCGGCTGCTTCTGTGAGACCTTACTACTACAAATAAATGACCAGAGTAATTCGCAGGTATCCTTAAGGAATGTGCTCTTTCCTATCAATGCTTGATCATGATGCATAAAAATTCTAAGCTGGATTAAGACGGAGGAAGATAACAAGAGGCTACAAGATGACCTCAACAAACTGAATGAATGGACCAACAAATGATTACTTGAGTTTAGCTCAATTTAGTGCAAAAGTAATGAAACTAGGGGAAGGGAGCAGGAGGCCTGACATAAGTGCAAAATGGGAAATAAAATCGTTTAGAAACCCGAGAGAGCAACGCATCCTGGGATTGATATCACACCGAACCTGTTTCCTGAAGCACATTTCCAGTGCGTCTCATTCTACTCCCGCCTGCCTCTCAAGTTTGTATAATAGCCTTCTGTGTGGTACTGTATCAAAAGCTTTTTGGCAGTCCAGAAATATGCAATCTGTGTGTGTGTGGAGGGGGGCAAGGATGGCGTCGCGTGCATACGTGCGTTGTGAGAAGGGGATGTGTTTTTTATTCCACAAATATTGTTGTTTATCTGAAAATTGTATTTTTGATTCAGTCATTAATTGTTAAGATAAATATGTAAATGACCGACCAGTTCCCAGATATAAACTATCTGATTGTACGCAGTAAGCGGCGTCCTGTACACAAAAAACTCTTCCTCCTCGTCCCCTCAACTGACAGCAGGCGTTTCTCACGTTGTCGTAACCAACGTTACAAACGCATTGTGTCAATAGAAGTAACAACTCACAATTGGTCACGTTTTCTATGCATCGGACTCAATAGGTTAGTTGAGGCTTCCTCGTACATTTCTGGTTACGCTAAAAAGTTGGATATTTTACGGAGTGTCAGGGAACGGGGTGTTGGGGTCTAGAGTCCACACTATCTATGATATCTTGTGGAGACTGAGGCTCCCAGGAGCTGTGGGAAGCCTCCGCCCGCCACGCACCAAACACAGGCACTCTGACCTGCTCTAATTTAACTTTCTTGGAAATGTGATAAAATGTAAAGCGTTATCATTCCTATCAACCACCCAACCTAGCTTTAATTCCTTTCATCCCTTTTTCCCCTTCCCTTATTCATTACCCTCCCTTTTCATTTTACATTGCCTATGCTTCTCGACTTCACTTGTCCATACACCCTCACTCTCCCTTTCTTTACTTTCATTCCTTCTCTTGTTTCTTTTACATTCCCTGATTTTCCTCCTTTCACTCAATCCCTTTTCATCCCTTCTCCATTTCCAATCTTTTTTTCCTCCGATCCCAACAATTTCTTTCTTTATTCCTCGCTCTATCCCCTTCGTACGCCTTCCCTTAACCGTCCTATTCTCTTTTTTCCGTTCCCTTCCCTTCAGCCTGTGTAGAAAATCACGGCTATTCTTATTTTCTAAGAAATGTGGATCACTGATTGACAACGAAAATTGTAACACAGTCAATTAATATTTCAAGAACGTTTTCTTTAAATAAAATATAAAATAAAAGTGTGCTTTAAAGAACCGGGGGGGGGGGAAAGGGGGTATCCCTGTGTTACGGGTGTCTGAGCTGTTTTTCTGGCGAGCGAGGACGATGATGGTGTTCAGATTGGTTACCCTGAGTAGGTCGTGTTTGGATGCTTGGGTTACAATAGGCTAGAATCGTTGGGCGCGTTTGGTGAGGCAACAAACATGGGGTCACTAACACAGTACTGCGGAGCCGCACACAGTGGGGTCAACAGGACAGTACTAGGGAGTCATACACAGTGGGGTCACCAGCAGGTTACTGGGTAACCACAAACAGTAGGGTCACCATCAGAATACTGGGAAGTATTATACTATCCTCTTTGTACCAACACCAAGGAGGATTCCAGTAAACTGTGCCAAGTGTAGTGCAGTTTCTTACTGCACAACAACCCCCGCAGACTGATGATCTCTCTTGCATTCGCTCCGTC
Organism: Procambarus clarkii; assembly: GCF_040958095.1. NCBI lineage: Eukaryota > Metazoa > Arthropoda > Malacostraca > Decapoda > Cambaridae > Procambarus > Procambarus clarkii. The sequence goes on from NC_091208.1 coordinate 6,288,080, forward strand.
TCGCAACTGTAGAATAGTTATCTCGTGAGATCATGCTAATAATACTGTCTCCGGGGCATACTGGCTCTCTACCTCATAATATCTTACAATATATACACAATGTCCGGGGTCTTGCACTCTGCCTCCAAGATCTTGTGAAAGGCAGAATACAGTACCTCTTACAGGCCTTGTTACAAGCTACGTGTGTGAACCATCTAGGTGCGAGCTACGAGCGGACTGTAGAATGACGGTCATGGTTCTCCCTTCTCTTTACCTGTGTCAGAATATACACACTCGTAGGAGAACATGAACTCCAGCTCCTCCGACAAGCTTTGTCACATACATGCCTTTTCTCTACACACTCCATAGAATGTTGTGTAAAAGTAAATTAAAAATCTTAGCTATGTTAGTAAAATTCAACGGTAATGGTTGAAATTAAACTGGAGTGTACATGGAAACGCTTTTAATATAAATCTTGCAGGTGATAAATTTGAAGCCTCAAAATCAAGGAAATTAGCATCAAAATTCATATATGACTTAACGAGGCTACAACTGTACTTCAAAGCTGATAACTCTCTGGCTACTGAGGAACCATTCAGAGCCGGGTCACCAGCAGACTACAGGTCACTAACATACAGTGGGGTCACCAGCAGACTACAGTGAAGCAATGCATAGTTGGGTCACCAGCAGACTACAGTGAAGCAATACATAATTGGGTCACGAGCAGACTACAGGGTAGTCATTCACAGTGGGGTAACCAGCAGACTGTACAGGGAAGCCAAACACAGTGTGGTCACCAGCAGACTGTACAGGGAAGCCATACACAGTGGGGGTGACCAGCAGACTGTAATGGGGAGCTATACACAGTGGGGTCACCAGCAGACTGTACTGGGGAGCCATACACAGTGGGGTCACCAGCAGACTACTGGGGAGCCATACACAGTGGGGTCATCAGCAGACTATAGGATAGTCCTACACATTGGGGTCACCAGCAGACTAAAGGGGGGCGCTGCACACAATGGGGTCACCAGCAGACTACTGGGAAGCTGTACACAGTGGGGTCACCAGCAGACTACTGGGGAGCCATACACAGTGGGTTCACCAGCAGACTACAGGGTAGTCATACACAGTGGGGTCATCAGCAGACTACAGGAGGCGTCACGGAAGTAGTGGTAACCCTGAGCGTCCAGCAGGATACAGTTCTCGGCTGTACCACCGTCTGGCTCCACCACGTTATTTCTCACTGATCCCCAGAAGGGCGACCCTGAAGAGAGAAAGAGAGAAGTATTACGGAGTGGAACATATAGTCAGCAGGACAATACAATGTGACTGGCAGTTAAGAGAAGTAATATGTATGGCAAGTGACGTCACTACATATTGTGTTCTGTGCATGTACGCTTGGAAGTTATTTGAACGTTGCCATTGAGAATAAAAACTGTCAAATCACAACAGTGATTGCCCGCAGAACATCATGTTGAAGAACTTGTCAAGTCAAATATTAAAATATGTTTACTTCTATGTGCTCTTATACATATGGATGTGCATGTATGTACAAATGTATCAAAGTTATATTATATAAAACATAGGTTAATTCCTTAATTTTGGGTTCACGCTCTTGTATTGAATCTGTCTAAAAACTGCCAAATCAACTCGTTCTTATAAATGTATAGATCGTATAGTTTGAGTGACTTGGTGAGCCAGTTTAGTGTTTGCATCTCACATCTCACGGTCAGTCAGAGGGTCTCTCTTATCATCTGAAAGGATTGAATAATCTTTTTTTGAGATATATACAAGAGTTGTTACATTCTTGTACAGCCACTAGTACGCGTAGTGTTTCGGACAAGTCCCTGGAATACGATCCCCGCCGCGAAGAATCGTTTTTACAACCAAGTACACATTTTACTGTTGCGTTAAACAGAGGCTACAGTTAAGGATTTGCGCCCAGTAAATGCTCCCCGTCCCGGATACGAACCCATGACAAAGCGCTCGCGGAAAGCCAGGCGAGTGTCTTACCACTACACCACGGAGACTAGATAAGTAGATCAGGAGAATCAGTAATATCACCGAGTAGTTGATGAATATCTGGGTTGTTAAAGCGGTGAGAATCAGAGATGTGTTGAGGGGGAGGCAGACGACATGCCCCTACAGTGTGGGTCTGTGAGCACCGAGACACTGACTACTCTGTCCTAATATTTCAGCTCTGTACCCAGAGCTCTCTGCCACTCTCAGGCAGCAACCATACGTCACCTGACTTGATCTCCAATTATACAAAGATTAATCGTTCACCAATTTGCCTTGAACATTAAATGTAAAATGTCCCATATTGACTAACTTTCGCCTTCCAGTGCTGAGGTATACTGAACCTCTGGAAATACTATCTGAGTACTTGAACACTTGATGATATTCTGGACTTGTACCCAAGATTGACTATGTAATCCATCAGTTATACCTTGTATGTGATGTAACTATAACCTGAACTTGTGAAAGCATCTTAATCACCTTTAGTGGTCAAGTGAACACCAGTTTCAATACCAGCTATCGTACCCTTTCAAAGTATGAGAGACATAAATGTATATGTGTATGTATATATATGTATGAATGAGTATACAGGATATGTGTAAGCTTGTCAGAATTGCATTTCACCTTTGTAAACGCACACTAATGAAACTATGTAAAAGACACCTCGAACACTGGTTATATAGGACAGACGTAAGTCTGTGTATTTATGTATGTAGGTTAGATTAGCATTTTTAAAAGCAGTACAGTCACCTTCTATGGTTGATTGGTCAATAAATCACTGAACTAAATGTTTAACAGATCTCTGACCCTGTCCATGGAGAACAGAAGAAAATTAACATATATTGGTTAGCAGTGTAAATGTGTGGCCACGTTTGTGGTAGAAACCAAAAAACCGCGTTTGCCCTTAATGTTCAGTGATGCTTATATCTTCTCCCTTACCCTAAGGGATAACATGATCAACTTTGTTATTATTATGCCTTATCAGCCGAACTAAGATGTTGCAATATATGATCATTGCAGTGGTGGTCATTCTCAACATTGACAAATATATTAGATTATCACTTTGTTGCATCCTCGTACGTATTCCCTTTTTAATAATATTTATTACGACTTATTAACTTGTTCCTAAAAATTACAATTGCCAAGAGTGTGAGGAGAGAAATGAAGGGACGCGACGCATCCATAAGATAGGGCTTTCCGTCCGTCCACGTCCACACGCCCTCCTTGACCGCGTCGGAGCCACCCAGCCAGAAGGAGAGACCAGCGATCCCTGCAACACACAGGTAGTGGTTAGTGATCCCTGCAACACACAGGTAGTGATCAGTGATCCCTGCAACACACAGGTAGTGATCAGTGATCCCTGCAACACACAGGTAGTGATCAGTGATCCCTGCAACAGACAGGTAGTGGTTAGTGATCCCTGCAACACACAGGTAGTGATCAGTGATCCCTGCAACAGACAGGTAGTGGTTAGTGATCCCTGCAACAGACAGGTAGTTGTTAGTGATCCCTGCAACACACAGGTAGTGGTTAGTGATCCCTGCAACACACAGGTAGTGGTTAGTGATCCCTGCAACAGACAGGTAATGGTTAGTGATCCCTGCAATAGACAGGTAGTGATCAGTGATCCCTGCAACACACAGGTAGTGGTTAGTGATCCCTACAACACACAGGTAGTGGTTAATGATCCCTGCAACACACAGGTAGTGGTTAATGATCCCTGCAACACACAGGTAATGGTTAGTGATCCCTGCAACAGACAGGTAATGGTTAGTGATCCCTGCAACAGACTGGTAGTGGTTAGTGATCCCTGCAACACACGGGAAGTGACCAGCGATCCCTGCAACACACAGGTAGTGGTTAATGATCCCTGCAACACACAGGTAGTGGTTAATGATCCCTGCAACACACAGGTAGTGGTTAATGATCCCTGCAACACACAGGTAGTGGTTAATGATCCCTGCAATACACAGGTAGTGACCAGCGATCCCTGCAACACACAGGTAGTAGTTAATGATCCCTGCAACACACAGACAGTAATCATTGATACCTGCAGCACACAGTCAGTGATTGTTGATCCATGCAACACACATATAGTGATCAATGAATATTCTTTCCTTTATTGTGCAAATAGTGCTATATTCCCCTTCCCCCTAGAACCCTTACCTTCCTGGTGGAGGTAGATATACAGTAGTCTTACCTTCCTGCTGGAGGTAGAGGTATATATCATTACGAGGTATTCATATATCAGAGGTACCATTACGATCATGGTGGAGGTATAGTTATATGTCCCCAGTAGTCTTACCTTCCTTGTAGAGGTAGAGGTATATAGCTCTGAGCTGCTCGATTTCAGTGATGGCGGCCAGCTCCCCGGACAATCCGTGACAAGCGTGACGGGCGTCCGCCCACGTCATGAACGCTCATGTTATGAACGACAGACACAGGGCCGCCCACTCTAACGAAGAAGGGCGGACAGTCAAGCTCCTCGGACGTCGCTGTTGCTGATGTGAAGAAATAGTAGCGAAAAATTAACAGCCAATCAATAACTAGAATATTTAACAATGTCTATGGTTGGAACCCAGACACTTGGGCCTAATTTCATACAACTTTGCAAGGTGAATGGTCTGCGGTACGGGACAGACTTTGGGTTTACGGGATCGACAGAATTCAAGAGCAAACTGAATGCCAGGGCTTACATTCTGACCCCCAAAACAATTGTTGGCATTGCCCGGCGGTTAAATATTCCAGCTAAATATTCTGAAAACAAGAATTTTGAAAGAATTTTTCTTCCATTAATATACACCATTATTCACTGAACCAATAAAAAAACAACATAATTTTTCTGCTCTTCATACTTTGACCATAGTAGCATGACACAAACGATGCTCCCTAAGCTTCAAAAGATTTCTCAAACCCCAACCTCTTTTTTATGCAAACAGGTAACTATTATATTATGGATAAGTTACCTGCTAAGCTCCTCCCACTAGCGGACCACACACACATTCCAATAGTAGTGTATTGCATTATTTTTTTAAGAAAGGCAAATTGACTGGGATACTCTCCTGGCGTACAGTGGCACCGCGAGGATAGAGTGAAGACCCGCAGGGCTATGGTGAGTGACCTTGAGTATACTGTTACTCGCCCCTCTAATATGGTGGTGAACCCCGACATTGGCGACCTTGCCAGGATCACGATCAAGATAAAGGTTGCCGTTGTGGTACTTTGCAGTGGTATTAGGTATCAGGTACAGGTTATCACTCATAGCACAAGATGGAGGATGATAAAGTAACAAGGTTCATTGACACTAGGGATGAGCAGGTGCTGGAGGAGTGCACCAAGGCAGAGTTACAGTCAATAGCAGACCATTTTGGGATAAAGCTGAGATCTTCCAAAGTGGGAGAGAGAAGACTGGAGATCATGGCACAGCTCAGGGCACGAGATGAAGCTTTAGTGGAGGAACGGCCACAAACACCTGCCAGTGTGGGAGAACCGCTGAGCATCGGTGGAAGCAGCAGGGGATCCAGCGGCAGCAGGCGCAGCGTTAAGCTGGAGATAATGAAGCTGCAGCTGGAAGCACAACTGAAGCGGGAAGAACAGGAACGAGAGGCACAGCTGAAAAGGGAAGAGCGAGAAGCAGAAGCACAGCAGCGCAAAGAAGAGCGAGAAGCAGAAGCACAGCAGCGCAAAGAAGAGCGAGAAGCAGAAGCACAGCAGCGCAGAGAAGAGCGAGAGGCACAGCAGCGCAGAGAAGAGTGAGAGGCACATCAGCGCAAAGAAGAGCGAGAAGCACAGCTGCGCAGGGAAGAACAAGAGCGAGAAGCACAGCTGAGACGAGAGGAGCACGAGCTAGAAGCTAGACTGAAACAGCAGGAGATAGAAGCTAACAAGGATGTGGAGCTGAAGCGAGCTGAGCTAGGGCTAGCTCCACCTGTTCCGCCACAGCAGGAAGACCGCCGAGTGAGGGAGCGAGATTTGCCGGTCTTTGTACCAAATGAAGCTGAAGGTTTCTTCGACCACTTCGAGAGGGTCGCCACCTTGAAGAATTAGTTGTGCATTAATTGGCCAGCCAATTAATGCACAACTATATTCTACCCACCTCAAGACTCCGCTCCAATATAGAAGCATCAAGAAATATGGACCAATAGGCTTTCTACAATCACTTCCATTTCAATACCCATTGTTTCGTGTTCTGTCTTGTGTTGATGAAATTAATACCCTATTAATGCCACCTCTTGTTCTGTCTTGTGTTGATGAAATTAATACCCTATTAATGCCACCTCACCCCATCCACCTCACTCAAATGTAGATATAAACAAAACCGGAGATGTGTAAGTTCTATTCAGTTGTGTATTTGTAAACTAAAGTCTTTGAAAATGTAATAAGTTTTACGAAACGCGCTCGTGTCGCGTCAGACTAGAAATAAAAATGAATTTTGGTGAATTGATTTTTGGAATGACCTCCAACAGTGAAAAGAAATGTACGAAAGATTGAGAAAATTTGTGTTAGAATTATTAATCTTACTTTTTCGGTCATATTTAATAATATATGTCTACAGGAACGACTGCTACCAAAATATACTAATATATATATATATATATATATATATATATATATATATATATATATATATATATATATATATATATATATATATATTTTATTCATAATTATTATAATACAATATATATATATTATCTTCTCCTACCACCCCCATTCTTTTGTATGTACACATATATATTTACTTTATTTGAACTTTGTTACAAAAAAGGAGTTACATATGGGTTACAAAGATGGTTGTCATAGGTTGTCGAGTTCCTCCAGCTCCTCAGATGGCGGGCAGGAACCCTGGATGCAGTGCGCATTTCCCCTCTGTATCGCCACACTGAGGCGCTGGAAAAGAAAGCTTGCAGCTCTCGGGTCCCTTGTTGTTTCAATGAGCCTAGAACCCAGTTCCTTCAAAAAACTGGTAGCACTTTTACCCCAGGCGCCGAGCGTCTCAGAAGCAATGGGGACAAAATTGTAGTGGTGATCCAGTTCTCTATACTTACGGGATTTGGCTGCTTCCCTGTGGGTGGCAGCGCCACCTGGTTGTGCAACACTGAGGTTAATGTAGGTGTTAGCCAGGGTTGATACGCACGTGTAGTCCCATACCAACTGCTTGCCATTCTTCCAGGGGTTCACTGTGATACCATCCGGGCGACCAATAAGAGCATCAGAGTTACGGGGCGTTAGGTAACGGGGCTCTCTTTCAGCTGGGCATCCAGCTGTAGTGAGGCTCCTCTTGATGATGTCGTTAACTTCACTGTGCCTCGAGTGCCATCCCCCTGTGCTTTGGCAGAGTAGGCCATGGTGACCGTACCTGTCAGCCACCACCTCGCCGCAAATACACCTATATCTGGTGTGGATTGGGGCAGCAAGGCGGAGGGCCACAGCAATTCGGAGGGCGTGTGGTGTGAGACGCGTGCCAGTTGCCGACATTGGGGTTGCTAACAGGAAATCCCCTGCATGTGGTGCTGCTACTGCTGTGAGGCGAGCAATGTTGTGTTGTGTTGTTGCAGCACCCAGGCACTCTGCAGCAACTTGGTCTACAATGGGACCATCCCAGCTGAATTGCTTGTGGGATTTTGGGGATGGTGGTTGAGGTGATTGGCCTGCACGAGAGGCCCACTCTGTGGCACAGCGTGTAAAATTGGGATCATGTACACCTGCCAGCTGATGTAAGTGGGCAGGTAGAATTTCCTTCACAAGGTCGTCGGATGCTGATAAGGAGGACAGGAAGGCTGGAACAGCGATTTGCGTTGCTGTTCGAACTCCGAGGCCCCCAAGTCTTACGGGAAGAGAGGCTTGTTTCCACTGTAGGTCATCGAGAGAGAGGTTAAGGGCTTTTTCTAGCATTGATTTCAGTAACCGGTCATACTCACTTAGTTTTTGGCTACTGTAAGATGGTGAACACCTCAGAAAGTAGGTTAACCTGGGGAGGGACAGACATCTGGTGATGAGGTAGAGTGCATCATGAGCATCAATATCCTCAATCCTCCCATCCATCCTCTTAAGGTCGGCGATTTTCTTATCAAGGACCTCATCGATGGCTTTCAACCCCAGGGGAGCTCCTAGGAGTGTGCTGTCTTCAGGTTTAGTTTTATGGATATTTGGCAGAAGACCCTCTATTCTCTCTACGATGCCCTGGTTGGAACATATTATTTCACATTTAGAAGGGTTCAGGGTGAGGCCTAAAACTGCACCTTGCTCCTGGATTTTTCTGATGTCCTCCAGGAGGGAGTCTTGGGAACCAGCTAGGGTACCATCATCCAAGAACCAGATGTTAAGCTCGCTGGACAGGACCTCTGTGACTTGTTTGATGACTAAGCAGAAAAGGAGAGGAGCGAGGGGGTCACCCTGTTGGACGCCTTCTCGCGAGTCAATTTCATGTTCGCCAAAAAGTAGCTTAAGATCCATACTGTAGCATGAATGTACAAAAGGGTAGAGGGAAGGGAAATGACTATGAACCGCACGGAGTACAGCATCCCTCCGCACCAAATTGAAGGCATTTTTGAAATCTAGCTTGATAAGGGCCTTTTCGTCTGTGATGTTGGCGATGAAGGCTCGAGCTGCATGGGCTGCCGCCTCACACCCTTGTGGAATGCCAAACCCGAGCTGTTTTGGCTTCAGCATGTTGGCCGCTGCATCACTAACTGTTCTTGCAGCTGCCTTTGCGACGAGACGCCGGAGAGAATTGCCCACAGCTATTGGCCTGATCCCTCCATCCTTTTTCTTTAGAGCACAGAGAGATGCTCCAAAAAAGATAGGTCTTATGGACGCTGGTATGTTGCCAGCTAGACATGTGTTGGTGAATCTGGTTAGTTCCACCAAGAGGTTCTTTGCAATGTCACCCAGTGCAGGGTTGAGCATTTGCTTGAGGTGGTTGGGTTTTAGTCCTGTGAACCCACCTGCTGATCCTGTAGGGAAGGACATGGCTGCTTTATGGACCACAGATTCAGCCACCCAGAGAGGTTCTGCTCCGGTAGCCCCCACTTGTACAATGTCGTCCTCACGCGGAGCCCTGGGTGGGTGTTTCTCCCTTAGGGCTTGAGCTGTTGCTGCATCTCTGTCGGCAATTGAGTCCTCACTGGTGATGACTCTTATTGCGCCAATAGTGTTTCCTTCTTCTATTTTCTTGGTGACTGATGTTCTGATTTTTGATGTCTCGGATATGCCACTGTTGCTCTTCCTGCCGTGGGTGTTTCTCGCGCGAGTGGGAAGGCGCACCTGGTTGTCCTCCCTGGGAAAATCATTTATAGCTTTGATGACTGAGGCAGCTAAGGTTTTGTCTCTCCTTGCAGGGGTGGCTAGACATATGTTGCCAAACATTAGGAGGTTGTGCCATGCTTGGGTCGTTCCAGGAGAGTCGTTGACCTTTCTCAGGAGGGCAGATAATTTGGCTGCTGCATGGGGGCGGGCTGCTTTAGGGATGTGTTGCAAGGTTCTGGCCGATGTTGCTTTGATAGCTTCTAATAAATTTTCTGTGGGAATGAAGGTCTGGGAGGTGTTTTGCCTTACGGGCGGTGTGGGCTGTTGATTGGTGTTCTCCCTGGGAGGGCGCCCAGAACCCAAACACCTGGCTCCGTCGTGGTAATGAATGCGCACATTATCGTCACTCAACCGGATATAGCATACCCGGTCACACGTCTGACATCTACCTTGTCTACCCCTGTTTGATGGCTCATCTTGGCTTGGAGAAGCCTGGCTATCTGTTGGGAGCTGCGACATGGGCGGGCGCTGGGCTGGCGCTGGGCGGGCGCTGGGCGGGAAGGTGGACGGCGGGTGGAGACTGGAGGGTGGGCGGCGGTTGGAGGCTGGGGGGGTGATCAGCTGGCCGTGGCACTTACTACTCAGGTGAGTGGTAATACATATACCACCTCTATACAAAGTGTGGGTATACACCCACTACACAATATGTGGGTATACATTGGGTGGGTGGGTAGCGTAGACACACATGGGAGCCTCCCGGCTTCTATGGGCGGGTGGCAAGGTGGCCTCGTGGGTGGGGAGGCGACGTGGTGGGGTGGGTAGGAGGGGGAAGAGCAGGTACTTCCCGGCCTGGGCGCTGGGTGGGGGCGGGGGTCAGGGCGACACTAACACTGGTATAATTTCCCCGTATATTACTGCACAATAATGAATGAATCACACACTTGTAATCTGACTCACTGCACGTGTGATGTACTCACAATATGATAGATATGTTGCGCCAATTATCGCTGACAACGTAACTTGTTCAGCAAAACTTTCAAAAAAGAAAAACACAAAACACTGTTTGGCACACGCGTAACCCCCACCTCTCTCTCCTGACCACACAACACCCCTCACTCACCCCCCACCTCCCCTCACTATGGGAGGCCTGCAGGGTCCATCCTGGCCCCTCACTCCAGCCTCCATGACTCCTCACTGCCAACCCACCTGTTTTGATAAGTTTTCACATAGATGGTACACCGTAGGCACTTCCGGCCACTCCCACGTCTGCTTGGTGTATTCACGGTGAATATGGTTGAGTCTTGGTACGGTGAGGCCAAGATGTCTCAGGGTAATGGCTGAGAAGGCAGCAGCTCCTCCGCCACACGTCCGTCCCCTAGGCCTCTCCCCCATATATATATATATATATATATATATATTTCAACTTTAGCCAATACCTATGTTGACTTCAGTGCTACACAAGCAGGAGGAGCTGCCAATCATCGGGAAGCGGCCAAGTCACGTAAATACAGAGACCTTGAGCACCACTACAATTTTGTCCCCATTGCCTCAGAGACACTTGGTGCCTGGGGTAAAAGTGCTGCTAGCTTTTTGAAGGAGTTGGGGTCTAAGCTAATAGAAACAACTAGAGACCCTAGAGCTGCCAGTTTTCTTTTTCAGCGCCTTAGTGTGGCAATCCAGAGAGGAAATGCTCACTGCATCCATGGTTCCTGCCCGCCATCTGAGGAGCTGGAAGAGCTGTACAACTTGTGACAAGCAGCCTTGCACCCTGCATGTAATCAATATTGTAACTTTTTTTTGTGTAATGACATTTTCAAATAAAGTTAGATAAATATACACACATACCAAAAGAATAGGGGTGGTAGGAGAAGAAAATACCGAAGTGCTCAGTGAGGATCCACAAGGTCTTCTCTGAGTACTCTTTATTTTCTTCTCCGAGGCTATGGGTCCCTACACTTGCACCAGAGGTGGTACCACTTCTAGGATTTAAATATATATATATATATATATATATATATATATATATATATATATATATATATATGTCGTACCTAGTAGCCAGAACGCACTTCTCAGCCTACTATGCAAGGCCTGATTTGCCCAATAAGCCAAGTTTTCATGAATTAATTGTTTTTCGACTACCTAACCTACCTAACCTAACCTAACCTAACTTTTTCGGTTACCTAACCTAACCTAACCTATAAAGATAGGTTAGGTTAGGTTAGGTAGGGTTGGTTAGGTTCGGTCATATATCTACGTTAATTTTAACTCCAATAAAAAAAAATTGACCTCACACGTAATAAAATGGGTAGCTTTATCATTTCATAAGAAAAAAATTAGAGAAAATATATTAATTCAGGAAAACTTGGCTTATTAGGCAAATCGGGCCCTGCATAGTAGGCTGAGAAGTGCGTTCTGGCTACTAGGTACGACATATATATATATATATATATATATATATATATATATATATATATATATATAAATATATATATATATATATATATATATATATATATATATATATATATATATATATATATATATATTTTTTTTTTAAAGTTTGTGAGGGTACCACCTCTGGTGCCAATGCGGGGACCCATAGCCTCGGAGAAGAAAATAAAAAGTATTCAGAGGAGATCTTGTGGTTTCTCACTGAACACCAATATTATCTTCTCCTACCACCCCCATTCTTTTGTGTGTACAGATATATATTTACAGTACTTTATTTGAACTTTGTTACAAAAAAGGAGTTACATATGGGTTACAAAGATGGTTATCATAGGTTGTCGAGTTCCTCCAGCTCCTCAGATGGAGGGCAGGAACCCTGGATGCAGTGCGCATTTCCCCTCTGTATCGCCACACTGAGGCGCTGGAAAAGAAAGCTTGCAGTTCTTGGGTCCCTTGTTGTTTCAATGAGCCTAGAACCCAGTTCCTTAAAAAAACTGGTAGCACTTTTACCCCAGGCGCCGAGTGTCTCAGAAGCAATGGGGACAAAATTGTAGTGGTGATCCAGTTCTCTATACTTACGGGATTTGGCTGCTTCCCTGTGGGTGGCAGCGCCACCTGGTTGTGCAACACTGAGGTTAATGTAGGTGTTAGCCAGGGTTGATACGCACGTGTAGTCCCATACCAACTGCTTGCCATTCTTCCAGGGGTTCACTGTGATACCATCCGGGCGACCAATAAGAGCATCAGAGTTACGGGGCGTTAGGTAACGGGGCTCTCTTTCAGCTGGGCATCCAGCTGTGGTGAGGCTCCTCTTGATGACGTCGTTAACTTCACTGTGCCTCGAGTGCCATCCCCCTGTGCTTTGGCAGAGTAGGCCATGGTGGCCGTACCTGTCAGCCACCACCTCGCCGCAAATACACCTATATCTGGTGTGGATTGGGGCAGCAAGGCGGAGGGTCACAGCAATTCGGAGGGCGTGTGGTGTGAGATGCGTGCCAGTTGCCGACATTGGGGTTGCTAACAGGAAATCCCCTGCATGTGGTGCTGCTACTGCTGTGAGGCGAGCAATGTCGTGTTGTGTTGTTGCAGCACCCAGGCACTCTGCAGCAACTTGGTCTACAATGGGGCCATCCCAGCTGGATTGCTTGTGGGCTTTTGGGGATGGTGGTTGAGGTGATTAGCCTGCACGAGAGGCCCACTCTGTGGCACAGCGTGTAAAATTGGGATCATGTACACCTGCCAGCTGATGTAAGTGGGCAGGTAGAATTTCCTTCACAAGGTCGTCGGATGCTGATAAGGAGGAGAGGAAGGCTGGAACAGCGATTTGCGTTGCTGTTCGAACTCCGAGGCCCACAAGTCTTACGGGAAGAGAGGCTTGTTTCCACTGTAGGTCATCGAGAGAGATGTTAAGGGCTTTTTCTAGCATTGATTTCAGTAACCGGTCATACTCACTTAGTTTTTGGCTACTGTAAGATGGTGAACACCTCAGAAAGTAGGTTAACCTGGGGAGGGACAGACATACGGTGATGAGGTAGAGTGCATCATGAGCATCAATATCCTCAATCCTCCCATCCATCCTCTTAAGGTCGGCGATTTTCTTATCAAGGACCTCATCGATGGCTTTCAACCCCAGGGGAGCTCCTAGGAGTGTGCTGCCTTCAGGTTTAGTTTTATGGATATTTGGCAGAAGACCCTCTATTCTCTCTACTGTAACAAACTAGGCTGTTGTAAGAATTATCCAGAGTGGTTTATCGACAAAAGAGAATGGGAAGCTGAGCCGCATGGTGACCTGACCCCCAGGGGGATTCGCGGTGGAAATAACCGACGCTTTGTTCATAGCTGCGTATAATGAATCATCCTATAGTATTCAGTAATTTAGAGAAATTAGCCTTTATTCATTTTGCATTAAAATTGTATTGTATAATAGTACTGGATACAATATCAAGAGTATTCTAATTATTGAGTTTAAGTCACCATCAGTGACGTCACGAATCAGATCTAACTTCTAAGGCGGAGTGACCGGCGGTCATAGGTCAGCAGGGTTGACATGTCTAGTATTTCTCAAAGTTCAATTAACCATTTTGGGGATCGGGAACAGCTCTGCCGTTAGATGTTTGTAATTTAATTCAGTAAAATAATTCAACCAGTCTGGATCAATTAAGTACAACAGAGGTTAATTGTTATAACTTAAACCTGGCTAGTAACTTGGTAAAACTTTGACTAGGCGGAAGGATACAATGTTCTAGTCTGGGCTAGGCCAGACGAGGACAAATCAGTGTGGAAACGGGAGCAGCGGGGATAAGAGGCCAACCATCTTACCTCTCCCCAAGACCAGCCCCAACATCTAGAGCTGTGGTCGCCCAAGGTATAGTTGCTATTGTTAATTATAGGGATAGTCTTCTCATTTGCCATTCAGGTCAAGTAGGGAGTGTTAAAGTGATAGGGAGTGAACATATTTAGATTTTGTTTTAGTTTTCTTTTAATAAATTAAATTTGTTATTAATTTGCATTTTATTGTTTCCATTTGGTTATGTGTATACTTGTCCTGGTCACGTGGTCCACACGAGGCAGAGTTGTATTGGGCGCCGATTCTAACATCGAATCGGAATTATCATTACCGTGTAATTTATTCCACACTCAAGGTCATCGTTTATAGTGGGGATCAAGCCCCTAGGTTGATTAATTAGCGTGATCGATCCAGACCTCGATCATTGCTCTGTGTTACTGGTCTGGTGGTGGCAGCGTAGAGGCGACTCTAGGGTTTTGATCAGAGCCTAGGTCACGTCATACTGGGTGTAGAATCCTAAGTCGGTCAATCGTCTTAGGACCACGTGGCGTGGAGTTGGCTTTGGTAAAAGTTTTGGAGTCCCTTGGTAGAGAATAAAAAGTAAGAATACGGGTAGAGGGCAAAGAAGGAAGAGATAAGAGAGGGAGAACCCGAACCCGTGTTACAATGGTGGCAGCGGTGGGATATCTACTACTATACTGGGGTATATGCTAGTAGATATTGGGGTATTAGGTGTTGGGGTATTAGGTGGTATGTATTAGGATATTGGGGTATGGGGTAGGTGGGGTATCTACTAGCATAAATATGTTCACCCACGAATACAAATTACCCGTTAAATTCAGTTAACGACTGTCCGACATCGACTTAGCCGAAAACTTATCCCAAAATACTTAGAAATATTCCACAGACAACTAACATTTACACGCAACTTACTATCCCTTAAACCCTTCACTTACTATAGTGACCGACCAATAGCCCTAAGTCCAGAGGATTAACTACACTCTAGCAACAACGCCTCTGACTTAGATTAATACAACAGGGAATAACAAAACTTAACGTACGCACTTAGCCTAATATGCAAGAAAACGCTAAACACTTGGGAAAAATTTTTTTAACCGGTGATTGAATGTAAGGGAAAAAAAATTAATCTAGAACAACGCAAATAAACGGAAATTACTTTATAAATTTAAGTATACTTAATTCAAAAATGCACTCGACTTAATCTTATAATTGTTCCTACCGGCTCGCCGTACCACACCTAGCCTAGAGGCCACACCATCTAGGTTCCAACAGAGCGACACGCAGCTTTCAGCAACAATTATGACTAGGGACGACTCAACCTCCACTAAGTGTGCGATCACTTAGTTGTTGAATCGCTGCTAGGTAGGTTACTAGTCCGTCCCTCGGAGGCCGCAACGCCCTTCACGGATTACGTTTTTCCTAGCGTTTTGGGTCGTCTAATAACGCCCTCGGACTATCTACTGGCGTCCCACAGATATATCCGCCCCCGACAGCCCTCAAGGAACTGCTGTTGAGAGTATGGCGGCTCCCAACACCTCTGAATTAATTGCAATGGGTCGAGTATGGTACCCAGTCCAATCAACTCGGAGCGGTCTCCTTTTCAATAAATCTATTTTAACAGCCTAATCTTACTAACTAAACCTTAATCATATCAGCCCGCATGACCCAAGATTCGCCAATCCCCACTCAAACGCACTGTTGTGGGGCGCACTGCTAATCCTGGCCCGCGGCTGTCTCCTTAGCATCCGCGCACGTGTTCGAACGGCTAGACGCGTGAGCCTTTCAACAATTTCAAACAAAATTGTTGAAACCACCGCTGTGCGCCATTGTAACACGGGTTTGATTGGTACACCGACCCAGTTGTTCCAGCCACACGTGAACCCTTGTCTGTAAAGACCGAGGGGGGAGGCACGTTACACAAAGCCCTCCCCCCACCAGACCCAGTAACCCATACATCAGTTACTTTGGGGATGAGTGACTGTCCAAGAGTCACCCGGCCGACGCCTCACGTCACTAACGAGGTTGTCAGGGCCAGCGAGCTGTCCACATTATAGCAGTCACCGGAGGTGCCATACAACGCCGGGGTAGCTGTCTCGAGATCACCAGTACCCACCTGCTGCGTCATCAAGACTGCAGCCATTCCAGCAGTGTTGGAGGAGAGGTCAAGAAATGGAAAGCACGTAGCAGTACTCAAGAATTTCGCCGGAAGATTAATGATTACGTCATCTGAAGTAACAAGAAAGCGGAAGTAAGGCGGTCACAGGTGGAAGGCACGGTTTCCCTACAGAGTACCGGGACTCGCCAATAGAAGGTCGCAAAATTGTCTCCTTTGGCCTAAAGTCGGCGGTACGAGGGTATACACAGTTGGTGTTTACGGCCTAGTAACCTGGTGACATCAAGAAACGCCTGAGATGACGTGAGCAATGATGGAAGACGAGATTCACCTGTTCTGCAAACAAGCAACCCGCCTCTACGACCTTCTGACACCACTCCTGCTAAGAGACACCGTTGGTACATCCAGTCCTGCTCTGCTGTGGTCATCTGCGACAAGTTTAACATCAAGACTACCGTGTGAACTGTGATTGATACGAAGGCGTGTGGACTGTCGAGAGCAAGATTAATGGCCGAAGTAACAGTATTCTACAGCTGTCACTTGGCACTCCGCTCTACTACACTCTGTCGTCATTCAGGAGTACCGGATGGGAGTACAAGAGGACCAGGTATTGATGTCTACACATGAAGAAGCAAGATCGACACCGTCATCGTCAGCGACTACATTCAGCATCCAGCAGCATCGATTTTTTTTTCTCGATTACTCAATATGAACAATTGATACAAACAACAAAGTTGGCTCTGAACATCTGTGTAAAGAACATCTGGACACTTTTGTTTAAATGTTGAAAAACAGAGTTAGAATCAATACTTTTTAAATGTTGAAAAACAGATTTAAAATAATTCTGGTATAATATATGAATTTTACTCTATAAATTGGTCAGTAATCAAAATCGAAGCCCCTGTGTAATTGTCTCAGCCCAGAACAAACGGTTATGGAAAATTATGTTGTGCTATTTTTTGCAGAATGTTTGAACACAGGAGAGGCGGACCAATATAAACATTGACACTTCTAGTGAGTGAGAACACTTGGCTGTACAGTCGGCTGAAACCTGTGATATAGTATAGGAATTTTTTTTATATTTTTAGATACATGTAATAAACGTTAGGTGTGTTCCTTAGCATGTCAAGGTTGACATTGATGGGGAGTGGTTAGTACACGGATGTGAGCTTGATAGTTCCGTAGTACGCTCCCGGATGACTGAAAGTTCAGTCTGAAGATATACTCTAATGTTTGTTTGAGCACGGTGTGGCCGGCTCTAGAGGACACATGGACTTGGCTAGTGAAGAGCCAAGAGAGTTTAATAGCTAGTTTTTGATGGTAGAGTAGGGGCATGTTATTTAGCTATGTCAGTAAGGATAGGATGTATGTTTCCTGATATTAGAGGATTGCTGTCAGTTGACAGCTGAGAAATTTATGAAATATGAACATATTTATTATGATGTTGGACTATTATTTGTCAAATTTTATTAGTTAGGTTAGCTTTTGTTTGTGGCATGAGTTGAATTGTGGGTTTGGATACTAAACCTCGTGATTTTTTAACAAATTAACAAGGTTTACTAAGTACTTGTGCGGGGGAGGTTGTAACAAACTAGGCTGTTGTAAGAATTATCCAGAGTGGTTTATCGACAAAAGAGAATGGGAAGCTGAGCCGCATGGTGACCTGACCCCCAGGGGGATTCGCGGTGGAAATAACCGACGCTTTGTTCATAGCTGCGTATAATGAATCATCCTATAGTATTCAGTAATTTAGAGAAATTAGCCTTTATTCATTTTGCATTAAAATTGTATTGTATAATAGTACTGGATACAATATCAAGAGTATTCTAATTATTGAGTTTAAGTCACCATCAGTGACGTCACGAATCAGATCTAACTTCTAAGGCGGAGTGACCGGCGGTCATAGGTCAGCAGGGTTGACATGTCTAGTATTTCTCAAAGTTCAATTAACCATTTTGGGGATCGGGAACAGCTCTGCCGTTAGATGTTTGTAATTTAATTCAGTAAAATAATTCAACCAGTCTGGATCAATTAAGTACAACAGAGGTTAATTGTTATAACTTAAACCTGGCTAGTAACTTGGTAAAACTTTGACTAGGCGGAAGGATACAATGTTCTAGTCTGGGCTAGGCCAGACGAGGACAAATCAGTGTGGAAACGGGAGCAGCGGGGATAAGAGGCCAACCATCTTACCTCTCCCCAAGACCAGCCCCAACATCTAGAGCTGTGGTCGCCCAAGGTATAGTTGCTATTGTTAATTATAGGGATAGTCTTCTCATTTGCCATTCAGGTCAAGTAGGGAGTGTTAAAGTGATAGGGAGTGAACATATTTAGATTTTGTTTTAGTTTTCTTTTAATAAATTAAATTTGTTATTAATTTGCATTTTATTGTTTCCATTTGGTTATGTGTATACTTGTCCTGGTCACGTGGTCCACACGAGGCAGAGTTGTATTGGGCGCCGATTCTAACATCGAATCGGAATTATCATTACCGTGTAATTTATTCCACACTCAAGGTCATCGTTTATAGTGGGGATCAAGCCCCTAGGTTGATTAATTAGCGTGATCGATCCAGACCTCGATCATTGCTCTGTGTTACTGGTCTGGTGGTGGCAGCGTAGAGGCGACTCTAGGGTTTTGATCAGAGCCTAGGTCACGTCATACTGGGTGTAGAATCCTAAGTCGGTCAATCGTCTTAGGACCACGTGGCGTGGAGTTGGCTTTGGTAAAAGTTTTGGAGTCCCTTGGTAGAGAATAAAAAGTAAGAATACGGGTAGAGGGCAAAGAAGGAAGAGATAAGAGAGGGAGAACCCGAACCCGTGTTACACTACGATGCCCTGGTTGGAACATATTATTTCACATTTAGAAGGGTTCAGGGTGAGGCCTAAAACTGCACCTTGCTCCTGGATTTTTCTGATGTCCTCCAGGATTGAGTCTTGGGAACCAGCTACGGTACCATCATCCAAGAACCATATATTATATATATATATATGTTGTACCTAGTAGCCAGAACGCACTTCTCAGCCTACTATGCAAGGCCCGATTTGCCTAATAAGCCAAGTTTTCATGAATTAATATATTTTCTCAATTTTTTTTCTTATGAAATGATAAAGGTACCCATTTCATTATGTATGAGGTCAATTTTTTTTTATTGGAGTTAAAATTAACGTAGATATATGACCGAACCTAACCAACCCTACCTAACCTAACCTAACCTATATTTATAGGTTAGGTTAGGTTAGGTAGCCGAAAAAGTTAGGTTAGGTTAGGCTAGGTAGGTTAGGTAGTCGAAAAAACATTAATTCATGAAAAGTTGGCTTATTAGGCAAATCGGGCCTTGCATAGTAGGCTGAGAAGTGCATTCTGGCTACTAGGTACGACATATATATATATATATATATATATATATATATATATTATATATATATATATATATATATATATATATTGTGACGGTAAAGCGTTGGTGTTCGGCTTTTTCAAAAGCTAGGGGCAGGGCCTCGTCACATAATCAAAAAAAAAGAGAAAAGCTGGTCCTTTCGTCTGTGGTAAGGTAATGGGAAGACACACAAAACACAAGTATATAACAATGAAATTTTAATTACTCTAGAAAAACAAGACATGAATAAAGTTAATCACATAAAATATGCAAGATAAGTCAACAAACAAAATAATATGAATAATCACTGGCAAATGAAAAGTTACGTTAAGACAAGTGAGTTACAGTGATAGCAAAATAAAATATAAGTAGTGCTGGAATACTGGCTTCGAGCTGCCACCTCCCTTAGTACACGAAAGCCAAGGCTTAGTCTACCAGCGAGAGATATCAACTGCTTGGAGCACTGAGATATCCTGACGATACTGGCGCACTGCAGCCCAGACGTCGACTTGTGGTGGAGGCGGAGGGCAGGTGCGACGGGACACCAGCCAATCAGCGACAAGCAGGCAGAGGATGAGCAGTTAGCTGGTTACGGCGGTGGTAGCAGGTGTCACTGTGCTGGGTACGATTTGCTCTCTGGGCAAAACGTTTGGCGATACTTGGTGGACGTATCTTCTATATTATCTTGTATATTGACGTACTTATGAAGAGAAGAGCAGGCTCAATCTCTCTTGAAAGAGATTATCGTCACAACTCTCCCCCGAAGCCTGCGGTTCTGGAAGAAGTTACGTCTTCAGGTGGTGGAGTAATAGGTGGAGTTGCTTCTACTTCATAAACTATGGAGAGGGCGTCGTCTATGATGTCAGAACCCTTGATATAGCGGATCTCCAGGTTGAAATCTTGTAGATATAAAGCCCATCGTAGAAGACGCTGGTTAGTGAATTGGGCTTGATGTAAGAGGCAGAGAGGATTGTGGTCTGAGAAGATGGTGGTAGACCTGGGACCTTGTAGGTATGGAGCAAAGTGCTGGAGATTCAGGACGATGGATAGTAGCTCCTTTTCAATAGTGCTGTAGTTCCTCTGGTGGGGATTCAACTTGTAGCTGTAGTAGCTGACAGGTAGAACCTCCTCGCCTCTTTGCTGCATCAGGACACCACCAATGCCGGTACCACTGGCGTCGACATGAAGGACGAAAGGCTTGGTGATATCTGGCGAGGCGAGAATGGGATTAGAACAGAGGAGGAATTTGAGTTGTTCGAAAGCAACGGTTTGCTGCATGGTCTAATTATACCGTTGCTTGGGACTGGTTAAAATGATTAATGGCGTGGCTACCGTACTAAAATTTCTCACAAACCTACGGTAGTAGGAGGCAAGACCAAGGAAGCGCAGGAGCTGCTTCCTGGTGGTAGGCTGTGGATAATGCTGGATGGCTTGAGTGTGTGTGTCTAACGGAGCTAGGCTGCCACTCCCAATTACATGACCCAGATAACGCACTTTACCTTTGGCGAAGGTGGACTTGCCCAGGTTGATGGTGAGGCCGGCTGTCAGGAGCTTGGCGAACAGTCGTTGCAGCTGGAGCAGATGTTCGCTTCAGGTGTTGGATGCTACGACGATATCATCCAAATAGGCGTACGTGTTATCCAAGCCCTGGATGACGCGGTTGACAGCTCTCTGAAAGGTGGCCGGGGCATTACATAGTCCGAAAGGAAGGCGTTCATATCTGAAAAGTCCAAAGGAAGTGATAAAGGCAGATATTTCTTTGGCTCGCTCTGTTAGACACACTTGGTAATACCCCTTAAGCAAGTCCACTTGGGACAAGTACTGGGCATTACCAATTGCGTCAAGAATGTCATCTATCCTTGGCAAGGGGTATGCATCCTTGACAGTCACATTATTTAACTTACGGTAGTCAGTGCAAAGTCACACCTTACCTTGGGGTTTTGGCACCAAGATACAGGGTGAGGCCCAGGGGGACTCACAAGGTGTAGCCAGTCCATGATCCAAGAGGTACTGCACCTCAGCACGCATGACTTCCTTCTTGCTAGGGCTGATTCGGAATGAAGGGTTGACGAATCGGCCGGGTGTCAGGGAGCAGTTGGATGTCTTGCTGGGTAACATTACACTCTTGGGGGCCATCTCTGAACAACTCCTGATGTTCTTTGAAGATCTTGACGAGAGGTGCACTATGATTGTCCTGTAAATAGTTGGGAAGATCAGTAAGGATTTCCGAATTAGAAAGCGCTGACTCCTTGTCAGTGCTTTCGGGAGGAGAAGCAGGGAAGGTCTCACTGTGGATGTATGGCTCTTTAAAGGCAGAGTAATTAAGCATGACAGTGGGAGGAGTACCGTTATACAGCTTCAGGAGGTTGACGTGGCTCAACTGGGTCTTCCGCAGCCTATCTGGAGTCTCTAGAACGTAGTTATGGTTGTTTCTGCACTCCTTGATGCGGTAGGGTCCTGAAAACCTGTTTTGTAAAGGAGAACCTGGGATAGGGAAATAAGCAAGTACGAAGTCTCCCGGCTTAAATTTCCTTACTTTGCTGGTCTGGTCGTAATGAGTCTTCATCCTCTCCTGTGCTTTCAATAGATTATCTTGGGCAAAACTGTGGACTCTCTCTAGAATGTGTTGTAGGTTTTGAAGAAACTGGGGCACATTCTGATGCTCACTGAAGGTGGCATCACGTAGAAAGTCTTTGAAACCTTTGAGGGGAGTACGGCACTTACGTCCGTAGAGCATCTCATAAGAAGATACTCCTAGGGACTCATTGGGAAGACTTCTATATATAGACATTATAAGGTCGATTTGCTTATCCCAATTCTTAGAGGTTTCATTACAAAACTTCTTCAGGAGTGCTTTAATAGTCTGATGACTACGCTCAAGAGAACCCTGTGAAGCAGGATGATAGGGGCTGGACAATACCTGTTTGATGTTGAACTCCTCCAGTGTCCTTTTGAAGAGATCACTGGTAAAGTTGGTGCCACAGTCGCTCTGAACCTCCCTTGGAAATCCATACTGGGTGAAGATCTTCAATAAGTGTTTCACAACCGTAGCAGCCGTAATGTTCTTTACTGGAACTGCTATGGGGAATCTGGTGGTAGGACACAGGATGGTTAAGATATAGGCGTTACCTGAACTGGTCCGAGGTAAAGGACCAACACAGTCTATAATAAGTCTGTGGAAAGGTTCCGCAGGCACCTGTATGGGAATCAGTGGCGCTCTGGGAATAGAGATGTTCGGTTTACCTGCCAACTGACATGTATGACACTGTTTGACGTACTGTTTGACGCTATTTACCATACCTGGCCAGTAGTAGTCTTGACGGATTCCATGGTAAGTCTTGTTAAATCCGTAGTGTGAGAGTGCTCCGTTGGCCAGGTGTAGAATAGTGGGCCGCAGGCTGGCAGGAATCACAAGTTGTTCGACGTTGGCCCAATCGTCCTCCTCCTTCAGTTTACTGGGTCTATATCTGCGGTAGAGCAACTCGTTCTCTAGGAAGAACCCAGGAATACTGTCGGGTTGAGTCTCAGGCTGGAAAAATAATGGTGTCAAAGTAAGATCTTCCCTCTGTAACTTACGGAACTCCAACTTGGTCAGACTCAGGGGTAGTTTCTGAGGGTCTTGAGGGACAGCGGTAGCAGTAGAGTCAGCTGGCTGTGGTCGTGCGGCTTGTGCACGGGTGGTCACTAAAACCGGAGGAGAACCTTCATCACTCTCTTGAACCTTTGCTGGAACATACTCAAAAATGGGATTATCCATCACAGAGGTACACACCTGGGGTTTGTCCATGACGATCAGGTTGGTCGGTTGCAGGTCTTCTGCCAAGTCGTTGCCCAGGAGAAGTTGCACTCCAGGCATGGGAAAAGGCTTTTTGCTGATGGCGACTTGGACTTCTCCGCTCAGGAAGGGACAATCCAGGTGGACTCTGGCGAGAGGATAAGGAGTGGTAGCAGTGAAGTCAGTGATGAAGACAGTTTCTCCGGTGTAGGTGTTACGGCCCTCTCGGGTCGCAACCGGGTTCTTACTCTGATGTTGTTAGAGGAAGGGTATCCAGCCCCAAGCCAGTAGTGGCTTTCAAGGGATGAGATCCGTAACGCAAGTAAATTAAGGGGAAGGGAAATAAAGTAAAAAACTTAATACTATAATTATTACCATCACCAATAAATATATATAAGAAGATTACACGGGGGGGGGGGGGGGTATAAACACTATTATATACACTGTTGTCATTCTTCTGAAGACTCTGGATCTTCACGGTGCTCATGATGCCAAGCTCTCGGTGCTCTCGTGGTCTCACGACGAATCCTTCGGGAATCATTGAGTCTACCCCGACCACAGGCCAGCCAAAACACAGTTCCACTGGGGGCACCGTCGTGGAGGCCGTCAACCACAAGTCCAGCAGAAAGCTGGCAGGTTCCAAATCAGCGACGCTGGTTAGGCCACTCCACGAGCGATACTAGGGTCGCGCCCTAGTCAGGAGCCTCGTGTGATACCACAGATCACTCTCCTTTCCACGACACCCCAGTGGTTAAGCGTCTCCACCAGTCAGTCCCGGGTATGACAATCCTTCAACTGCCGCTTCACAGGCAGGGTAACACCACAGTGTTCATCCGGGGGGCGACTCACAGCTGCTGCAGCAAACACTTGGTGATGAGATGGCTGCCTTGGGTAGACTGACTCAACTTCCATTACAGCAGTCCCAGGTCGACTCTGTAATCAGACACGTCATCAGTAACGATTACACATTAGGGCACGTCACTTACCGGCTCAGACCCAAACGCCCACCTATTCACTCCATAGATGGCGTTGCTGTCTGAGCACCACCTCACCAGAGGTCAGCAGCGGCTGTGTTATGAGCTAATCAGTACTGGAAACTAGCCCTTGTGGCCAGTACACCTCGTCCTCACCAGGTGTCGTCGTCCATTTGGAGGGGGTTTCGGGAGCTGATCCACAGATGGTGTGATCGTCACTGCTCCAGGCTCGGACGCTGGATTCGGGTCCGTAACACCTCCCCACCAAAAAGAATTTGGTTTGGGGTTCTATAAAAGAAAAGACAAACCAAATTAGTACGTGGATACAACTCCACACAGATTCACGTACACTATTAACTGGAATGGTGAGGCTGTCTTGTCCACAGAACTGTACTACTGGGGAACTCTGGCACAAAGGAAACTTTAAGATGGAAGACGATAATCTGCCTGAAGTAATCTTCCACACTTCCACTGCGATGTCAAGCAGGGGCATCATCTCATATCTCTCGAGTAAGGATCGATATAAACACGACCTGGGGCGACTCGACACTTCCCTGTGTCGTGGCACCGATGATGGCTGGTCACAGATGGCATTTCTGGTGCCAGTCCGGTAGTTCTTCAGGGAGACGGGAACCTGGAATACAGGGGTTGGATTATTTAGAGTGACAGCGACAGTCAAATCAGTACTCACAGCATACGCCTCTACTAGGCTCACACCTAGTTCCAACAGGGCTGCTCGTACATCGAGGATGGCATTCGCTCTGCCGCCGGCAGGTCGATCAACGTTCCGTATAACGCTGCATTTAGGCTCAGCAATCACGCAGGGGGTGTCAACCTGTCGGAAACAGACACTCATATTATCACGTCTCGTACCTCCTGTATCTACCATCACCTTCCAGGCCCCTTCTTCGACTGCACCACTCACTGTGCACGTCTCCAATCCCTGGGACCTCCTTGCGATGTTCGTGAGAGCCATCATCTGTCGGGTCGTCCACTGGTCCTTACTGAGAACACACACGAGAACAAAACAAAACACCGCTAAGAAACATTTGGCTAACTTAGGGATAAGCTTCCTGAGCCTGTCATGTCCATAGCCGGCAATATCCACTAGCCTGGTTTGGACCAAATAGGGCACTAGACCTTTCAAACATACCTCACATACCTCTGACGTCTGGGGAATCTCTGGCCGGTTCAATGAACGCTGTACCTTGCCATACCGCAAGTACACATCCGCTTTCGCTCCAGACTCTTTGGTATCCGTGGGTACTTTCACACGAGGCCTCTCTTCTTGCTCAGTCGCTTCTGACATCGTAACCGCATGTTCCTCGTCGGGAGAAGATTCAGGAGACTCTGCTATAATGCTGTCGATCTGCGGGTGAGAGGACAAATTAAAAATTTTTAAATCCGGGTCTGTCTGTACCTGGATATTACCACTGCCTGCTGTTACCTCAGACCTTGCTGTTCCGGCTGACTCGTCCGCAACCTTGGGATGATTGTTGCTCCAATCGGTCACCAAGTCGTTGGCTAGTATCACATCAATCCCAGCTATAGGTAGGGTATCGACTACTGCCAACGCACATGTGCCACTGAAGTAAGGCGAGTCGAGATGTACCGGCACTAAGGGGTATTATATAGACTGTGGGTTGGTTGGTGTTGTCGTCGTTGATCCTTCTCTATGGACAACCCAACCCACAACTCGGCAGAGTGCTTATATAATAAGGAGATCACCCTTGGCGCTTCTGGCTCTTGGAGAGGGGCTCAACGTCACACGTTCAGGGGATGCGGCTCCAACACTTAGCCTCGTTGTCACGTGCACACACCCACTCGAGCCGCTGTGACTCCCCACTCTCTCCTTATGAGATATGATCTCCTCAATCCCCCTATGACTTACCAGTATTACCTCCTACCCTGTCCACAGCAGTGGTTCATGGTTCTTCCTCTCTCTCTCTCCTTCTTTACTACCTCCTGGGAAGCCTCACTAGGACAAGGGCAAACACCAGCAAATTGTGACACATTTACTGAAGAAAGCACATACACGATACATACACACATATAATAATAATGAATCCTATACTCTATAATATCACAATCAGGTTGCACTCCAATACCATCAGAACTCTATTATCAGCTTATCAAGTGGTATCCTACCTCCTGGTTCACCACCTGATACTATTAACTTCCTCAAGTTGGTCAAGCCTACACACTGTTGCACCATCAGCAAGATAACATATATATATAGAAAACCAGCATTTGAATGCAATAACATATACCAGTATAAATGTTCATTGATACTTCAGTATAAAAAAACTCCTTGACGCAAGAATGCCAACAGTCACTCACCTCTCACTGCGTCTTGCACGCTAATGACAACCAAACACTATCAACTCCCTACTAGTAATCCACCAGAACTTCCCCTTCCACCTCTGGAAGTTCACTACCCTATTTCTTTAGGTTCTTCCGGGCTTCACTACCAGGATCCTCTGCAGCTCCTCCAGGCTGCTATCATGAAGTTTCCTTGAGCAACTACGGTGCTTCACCCTTCTGCTAGGCTCCTCCACAGCTCTCTTGGCTGCTACACCATGAAGTTTCCTCGAGTAACTATGGTGCTTCACCACCTCTACAGAAGCACGTGACACTCCTCTTCACTGCTGCTTCTCCTCACAGCTCGAGGTCCTCTGCTCCACTACCTTGGAGTCTCATCAGCTACTTCATCTGCTGGCTTCGAAGTTCTCAGCAACTTCTTCCCCAAAAGACAAACCTGCAACCCATCGACACTCCAATAAAATGTTCCCCTTTAACACATAAACAAAAAATATTCACACAATATGTTTGCCTCAAACCTCTATCTGTTCTCTACATACAGTGAGAGTGGACTCCCCCGTTTTGGGCGGGTCCATACTCCACCTCGCCTGGCGGCGGCGTCCTCACTCGCTGGGAGGGTCTTCCTCCATCCGGAGCCAGGCTCCCTCAGTCGTCCGCCAGCGCTCAGAGAGGACGGACGTCGCTCCGTGTTCCTCCCTCTTCACTCTCCTATTTCAGGCCTTCTGCCTTATTAAAACATGTCTAACTTATAAATAAACATCGCTACTGTCGCTGGGCACACGACCAACTACAATGCAATCACTATGAACTGGCGTATATCGTGCTTACCACAGATTAACTGGTCGAGGGCGCTTTTCCTCTGACGGCGTCTGGTCAGGGCGCTCCACACAGCCCACAATAATGCCTCCGGGCGGCTTAATATTCACTAATTATCGTCCACGACTTGAGACCACACGTCCCCAGCTCGATTCCACAGCTGGCACGTCTGCACACTTCTCTTCTCTTAGAGATATATCACTAGGGGTTCCCTTCTGACGGGAGCTCAACGAAGCGCGGCTTCCCCCTGCGATGTCTGGCACTCAAGTGAGGTCAAGGTCCTCCAGAAGCGAGCCTCAAGCCTCCAGCAAAATGTCCACATCTCCTAGCCAGTCATTTATCTATTTTCTTCTTCATTGCCCATAATCTCAAATTGATATACATATCCAAGGAACTATTTTACATATGGATTATTACCTCAATTTCTGCTAGACCTTCTAATCAGGTCAGGCTTGACGAATAACTCTCAAGGAGGGAGACTCGTTTCTCCTGCAGGCTGAGATCATAACAGGGGGCGATGTACTGCGTCCTAGGAAACCCAAACAGGACAACCATTTGTCTCCCATCTACACTTATTCCCTTGGGCAACGAGTTTTTCACGATCAGGGACTGGGCTGCTCCACTATCTCTGAGCACTACAACAGATCTACCAGTGTGATCACTCATTACATACCCGCTTGAAGTGTGAGGGGTGAACAAACTTGGTCCTTCCTGCGTAGTCCTCGACTGGCTTCCTTCTGGTGATGTCACACAGCTCACCAACATCACCTCCCTACGTGCGCCGCTACCTCTTCTGCCTCGGCACATAGCAGCTGCATGCCCTTTCTGCCCACAAGTCCAGCACACCACATTCCTCCTCAGACTCCAATGTTTAGGACTGTTAGGACTAGTCCTTCGAGGGCTACTTGGGGGCGTCTTCTTAGCACTTCGTGGGACGGGGGTCTCCTCTTCGTCATGAGGTTTGTCAAACCGGCGCTGGTAATTCCTCGGGACGTACTTAGCAGACGGCCTATGAGTCAGGATGTATTCTTCAGCCATGGTGGCTGCCGCACTCAAGGTCTCTACCTGCTGTTCCTCTAAGTACGTCTTTAGGTCTCCACCTTCCGAGAGGCACACCATTCCTGAAAAAGTCGCTCCTTGATGGTGGCGAATTCGGTGAAAGTGTGCTCTGAGGTCTTCTTCAGGTTTCTAAACTTCTGCCTGTACGCCTCAGGTACCAATTGGTACGCCATGAGCACGACCTTCTTCACCTTGCCATAATCGCCGGAGTCGTCAAGGGATAACGTGGAGTAGGCGATTTGGGCCTTCCCAGTCAAGACTGACTGTATCATGATGGCCCAATTCTCCCTTGGCCACTCCAAAGAGGCAGCGACTTTCTCGAAGGCTGCGAAGAACTTTGAAACTTCCTTCTCGTTGAATTTTGGGACCATTTTGATGTTCCTTACCGGATCGAAACTACTGGTTTCCGTCGTTGGCCTCCGACCACCTAACCGCAATACTTCTAGTTCATGTTGTCTCTGTCTTTCTTTTTCTTCTCTCTCTCGCTGTTTCTCTTCCTTTTCTCGCTCTTCTCTCTCTCTCTCTTTCTCGTTCTTCTCTTTCTCTTTCTCGTTCTTCTCTCTTCTCTTTCTCGTTCTTCTCTTTCTCTTTCTCGTTCTTCTCTCTCGTTCTCGTTTCTCTTCTCTTTCTCTTTCTGCCTTCCTTTCTTCTAATTCTAAACGCCTCATCTCTAATTCTTTATCTTGTCTCTCTCTTTCCATTTCTAATTTCTTCCATTCTATCTCACGATTTATCTCTAAGGCACGCATTTTGACTGTAAGAAAGCTAATATTCAGCTCACCTGCATCGCTGTCAATGTCACTGCCTTTATCTTCCTTTTCAGTGGAAGCTACTTCCTCACTTTCTTTTGTACTTGGTACCTCACCTTCCTGTTTTTCTGTGGCCTTCAAATGCCGGTGAACCTTTGACAAGATCTCCACACGGGAATCACTGGCACGGATCTTGATCTCCAGGTAGGCACTCACCAGTACGAGTTCCTGTTTGCTCAGGTATTTTAATCTGGCAAGACAGTCCTCCCTGTTCAGAAAAGCCTGAACATCGTCCAGATCATCGATGGTAGCTTTTTCTGCCATTGTCACAGAAGGAACACTTAGCACTTAACACACCGCTTCACTCTAGCACTTAACGCACCGAGTACTGTTCTACGTCAATATTGCACTTTATCGCACCTGACGCCTCATTTGCCAATATTGTACGTAATCACTTCGGGCACCGCACTACACAATATTGCACTTAATCACAGAGAGCACTTCGATCTACAATATTGCACTGAGTCACTCCGAGCACAGCACGGGACGTATAACGTCCAAATAGTCACACAGGGGGAATTATTTACAGGGATTACGCCACTTCACCACCCCTGTCAAACATACTTGACAAGGGGACGCATCCCGCCGGGGATGCCAATTATGTTACGGCCCTCTCGGGTCGCAACCGGGTTCTTACTCTGATGTTGTTAGAGGAAGGATATCCGGCCCCAAGCCAGTAGTGGCTTTCAAGGGATGAGATCCGTAACGCAAGTAAATTAAGGGGAAGGGAAATAAAGTCAAAAACTTAATACTATAATTATTACCATCACCAATAAATATATATAAGAAGATTACACGGGGGGGGGGGTATAAATACTATTATATACACTGTTGTCTTCTTCTGAAGACTCTGGATCTTCACGGTGCTCACGATGCCAAGCTCTCGGTGCTCTCGTGGTCTCACGACGAATCCTTCGGGAATCTTGAGTCTACCCCGACCACAGGCCAGCCAAAACACAGTTCCACTAGGGGCACCGTCGTGGAGGCCGTCAACCACAAGTCCAGCAGATAGCTGGCAGGTTCCAAATCAGCAACGCTGGTTAGGCCACTCCACGAGCGATACTAGGGTCGCGCCCTAGTCAGGAGCCTCGTGTGATACCACAGATCCCTCTCTTTTCCACGACACCCCAGTGGTTAAGCGTCTCTACCAGTCAGTCCCGGGTATGACAATCCTTCAACTGCCGCTTCACAGGCAGGGTAACACCACAGTGTTCATCCGGGGGGCGACTCACAGCTGCTGCAGCAAACACTTGGTGACGAGACGGCTGCCTTGGGTAGACTGACTCAACTTCCATTACAGCAGTCCCAGGTCGACTATGTAATCAGACACGTCATCAGTAACGATTACACACTAGGGCACGTCACTTACCGGCTCAGACCCAAACGCCCACCTATTCACTCCATAGATGGCGTTGCTGTCTGAGCACCACCTCACCAGAGGTCAGCAGCGGCTGTGTTATGAGCTAATCAGGACTGGAAACTAGCCCTTGTGGCCAGTACACCTCTTCCTCACCAGGCGTCGTCGTCCATTTGGAGGGGGTTTCGGGAGCTGATCCACAGATGGTGTGGTCGTCACTGCTCCAGGCTCGGACGCTGGATTCGGGTCCGTAACATTAGGCGATGTTGGGCACAGCCGACTTCAAAATAATCGATTGAAGAGCCGCTGTGTCCCTCAAGATCTTCAGTTTGAAACGTCCCTCCGGATTTGAACCGTTGGCAGAGACAGTTCCAGTATACAGGTGTTTACTGAAAAGAGAAAGATCATTAACATGAACACCAACATTCATCACAGGCTTACCGGACTTAGGAGGAGTCTGTTTGGGTTTTGGCGTTTCGGTGGTTCCTTTGTATTGAGACTTACCACATTTATCTATGGTATGTCCATATAGTCTACAATACTTACAGTACAATTGCGAGCCAGCTTGATCGGTACTCACTTTCTCGTAACTGTACCACGACTTCTTACTGGAAGATGGTTCTGGTGTCAGCCGGTGGATGAGGCTGTAAGTGTCAGCCGACTTAGCACACTTTAGGTAGTCAGTTTCTTCTTTATCTGCTAAATATAGACGGACAGGAGGCGGCACACGCCTCAAGAATTCTTCAACTAGCATGAGGTTGACGAGTTTTGCAAAGGTAGAGACATGTGCTGCTTCCAGCCATTTCATAAAATATCTCCTTTTGGTATTAGCAAACTCGAGAAAGGTAGTGGTACTTGCCTTCAGGTGGTCACGGAATTTCCTTCGATAACTTTCGGTGGAGAGAAGGTAGGCGTCCAACATTGCTTGTTTCAGAGTCTGGTAGTCATTCTCAGACGCCAAAGTACTGAGTGTAACTGCAGCTCTACCTCTAAGATGTACTCTGAGAAGGGTTGCCCAATGGTCGGCAGGCCAACTAAGTTGATTAGCAAGGGTTTCAAAGGTGGTGAAAAACACATCAACTTCTGTTTCTACGAATGGTGGCATTAACTTACTTGCATGTGATATATTGAAACTGATGGGAAGATTGGCGGTAGCTTGCTGGCGTTGAGCGAGGTGTGAAGTTTCCAACGCGAATTCTCGTTGACGACATTCCATAGTCAAAGTTGCTTGTTGTTTGTCATGTTCGTGTTGCATCTCCAATTGGCGTTGTTTTGTTTCAAGTTGTATTCGCTCACGTTAACGGAGTATTGCAATCTCACGTTCTTGTTCTTCCTTTCGCATGGCAGCTGCTTCCCTTTGCTGCTCGCGTTCGATCTTGGCCAGCTCTAGTTTGAGTTTCATCGTTGCCAAATCAGTTTTATCTGCAATAAAGTAAGTTTCGTGAGTTTCAGAGTCTATCTTACCTTCCTCTAAGAGATGATCCAGTAACAGGTTATGTATTTCATTTTTGTTGGCTTGGTAGGGAACTTCTAGTTGATACTCATGTGCAAGAGTTTGTAATTCAGTCCTCTTGGCACGACTTAAAGTCCCTATTGCACCTGCTGGATCCGCACGGAAAGCTTGGAGACGAAACATGGTGAAATTAGCAAATAAATGCACAACGAATATACTGTTGTGATATGGTGAATGTCAGAAACAGGACAACGTGGCAACTGGTACCTATCCTGTGGAATCTTTAACAATTAATGTTAATTACAAGATGATAAATGATTATTAAATCAAGGTCGCAGGAAATCTTGTACCCGGTACTCATGTAAGAGGATAAGGGCAAGAAAATCCTACTAAACAAGCGAAACTGAGTTTCTAAAACAAATGAAACAGTTAATTGCCTCAAAAGTAAAATTGGTAGTCCAAGAATGTAGGCATACCTTGCCGAGTCTCTATAGGACATAAGCAAGTTTTCCCACTGAAATTAATATGATACTTACAGAATTAGCGAACTTTGGTGCTCTGAAAAAGAAGGCTAATTCCCTACCAATGTAAATATCATCATCTCTGACCGACGTGTAGGGGTGCGAGGTGTCAACTGGTGACGAGAACTGCTGCTGAGGTCCCAATTCAGCAACTAAAGTTCGTGCTAGAGGAACTATGGCCCTCTTTATCCTCATACTGTCAGATTGCAGAAGATTAGGTGCACTTGACCCGGGGACAGACCACAGTACCAGGGTACTAATATGATGATCTGTCGAAAATATGAGAAATATCCTAGGGACAAAAGATGGTAAACACGAGTAATAACACGGAGGGAGAGATGACCAATTAAGAGAATGACTGAGGCCTACAGTCACCACGCAATCCAAAGTTGTCTCACCTTCACCATATGCTACTCTCGGAATGCACAATACACACAGCACCATATGAAAATAAAATTGAAAATTGAAAATAGTAAAAAGCTACGTTACCAAAGCCAAATACGCATTCCATAAATTTACAACTTGGCACCAGTACCTGAGTGAAGCTCCTAGGGCAGGCCCCCACGTTATGTGACGGTAAAGCGTTGGTGTTCGGCTGTTTCAAAAGCTAGGGGCAGGGCCTCGTCACATAATCAAAAAAAAAGAGAAAAGCTGGTCCTTTCATCTGTGGTAAGGTAATGGGAAGACAAACAAAACACAAGTATATAAACAATGAAATTTTTATTACTCTAGAAAAACAAGACATGAATAAAGTTAATCACATAAAATATGCAAGATAAGTCAACAAACAAAATAATATGAATAATCACTGGCAAATGAAAAGTTACGTTAAGACAAGTGAGTTACAGTGATAGCAAAATAAAATATGAGTGCTGGAATACTGGCTTCGAGCTGCCACCTCCCTTAGTACACGAAAGCCAAGGCTTATTCTACCAGCGAGAGATGTCAACTGCTTGGAGCACTGAGATATTCTGACGATACTGGCGCACTGCAGCCCAGACGTCGACTTGTGGTGGAGGCGGAGGGCAGGTGCGACGGGACACCAGCCAATCAGCGACAGGCAGGCAGAGGATGAGCAGTTAGCTGGTTACGGCGGTGGTAACAGGTGTTACTGTGTGCTGGGTACGATTTGCTCTCTGGGCAAAACGTTTGGCGATACTTGGTGGACGTATCTTCTATATTATCTTGTATATTGACGTACTTATGAAGGGAAGAGCAGGCTCAATCTCTCTTGAAAGAGATTATCGTCACAATATATATATATAAATATATATATATATATATATATATATATATATATATATATATATATATATATTAGTATATTTTGGTAGCAGTCTTTCCTGTAGACATATATTATTAAATATGACCGAAAAAGTAAGATTAATAATTCTAACACGAATTTTCTCAATCTTTCGTACATTATGCTTCACTGTTGGAGGTAAATCAAAAATCACTTCTCCAAAATTCATTTTTATTTCTAGTCTGACGCGACACGGGCGCGTTTCGTAAAACTTATTACATTTTCAAAGACTTCACAAATACACAACTGATTAGAACTTGCGTTTCCCTGATTTTATATCTACATTTGAGTGAGGTGGGAAGGGTGATGTGGCATTACATTTGAGTTATGCACAACTATATTCTACCCACCTCAAGACTCCGCTCCAATATAGAAGCATCAAGAAATATGGACCAATAGGCTTTCTACAAACACTTCTATTCAATACCCATTGTTTCTGTTCTGTCTTGTGTTGATACTTTTAATACCCTATTAATATCCTCTAGTGTTCTGTCTTGTGTTAATGCCACATCATCCTTCCCACCTCACTCAAATGTAATGCCACATCACCCTTCCCACCTCACTCAAATGTAGATATAAAATCAGGGAAACGCAAGTTCTAATCAGTTGTGTATTTGTGAAGTCTTTGAAAATGTACTAAGTTTTACGAAACGCGCCCGTGTCGCGTCAGACTAGAAATAAAAATGAATTTTGGAGAAGTGATTTTTGATTTACCTCCAACAGTGAAGCATAATGTACGAAAGATTGAGAAAATTCGTGTTAGAATTATTAATCTTACTTTTTCGGTCATATTTAATAATATATATATATATATATATATATATATATATATATATATATATATATATATATATATATATATATATATATATATATATATATATATATATATATATATATATATATACATATATACCTTACCTTGAGGTGCTTCCGGGGCTTAGCGTCCCCGCGGCCCGGTCGTCGACCAGGCCTCCTGGTTGCCGGACTGATTAACCAGGCTGTTGGACGCGGCTGCTCGCAGCCTGACATATGAGTCACAACCTGGTTGATCAGGTATCCTTTGGAGGTGCTTATCCAGTTCTCTCTTGAACACTGTGAGGGGTCGGCCAGTTATGCCCCTTATGTGTAGTGGAAGCGTGTTGAACAGTCTCGGGCCTCTGATGTTGATAGAGTTCTCTCTCAGAGTACCTGTTGCACCTCTGCTTTTCAACGGGGTTATTCTGCACATCCTGCCATGTCTTCTGGTCTCATGTGATATTATTTCTGTGTGCAGGTTTGGGACCAGCCCCTGTAATATTTTCCATGTGTAAATTATTATGTACCTCTCCCGCCTGCGCTCAAGAGAGTACAGTTTTAGGCTCTTTAGTCGGTCCCAATAGTTTAGATGTTTTACTGAGTGGATTGTAGCAGTAAAGGATCTCTGCACGCTCTCCAGGTCAGCAATTTCTCTAGCTTTGAAAGGGGCTCTCATTGTGCAGCAGTACTCCACTCTAGAGAGCACAAGCGTTTTGAAAAGTATCATCATCGGTATAGCATCTCTAGTGTGAAAAGTTCCTGTTATCCAACCTGTCATTTTTCTTGCAGTTGTGACGGCTAATTTATTGTGTTCTTTAAAGGTAAGGTCTTCCGACATGAGTACACCCAAATCCTTTACATTGCCTTTTCGTTCTATGTTATGATTTGCCTGAGTTTTGTACGTGGTTTCCGTTTTTATATTTTCATTTTTTCCATAGCGCATGAGCTGGAACTTATCTTCGTGAAACACCATATTATTTTCTGTAGCCCATAGAAAGACCTGATCTACATATGACTGGAGGTTTGCCGTGTCCTCTATGTTGCCTACTCTTATGAAGATCCTAATGTCATCTGCAAAGGATGATACAGTGCTATAGGTTGTGTTCTTGTCTATGTCCGATATGAGGATGAGAAAAAGTATTGGAGCAAGCACAGTACCCTGGGGGACTGAGCTCTTCACAATTGATGGGCTGGATTTTATTTTGTTGACTATTACACATTGGGTTCTGTTGGTCAGGAAATTATAGATCCTTCTGCCTATTTTTCCGGTAATTCCTTTTGAACGCATTTTATGTGCAATAACACCATGGTCACATTTATCAAAAGCTTTTGCGAAATCTGTGTAAATTACATCAGCGTTTTGTTTGTCCTCCATAGCATCTAATGCCATATCATAGTGGTCCAGCAACTGCGACAGGCAAGAGTGCCATGTTCTGAAACCATGTTGTCCGGGGTTATGGAGATGCTGTGATTCCATGTATTTTGTGATCTTACTTCTTAGCACTCTCTCAAAAAAAATTATGATGTGCGATGTTAGTGCTATCGGTCTGTAATTTTTTGCCTCTGCCTTATTTCCTCCTCTATGAAGTGGTTCTAT
Organism: Procambarus clarkii; assembly: GCF_040958095.1. Classification (NCBI taxonomy): domain Eukaryota; kingdom Metazoa; phylum Arthropoda; class Malacostraca; order Decapoda; family Cambaridae; genus Procambarus; species Procambarus clarkii. The sequence goes on from NC_091208.1 coordinate 6,324,361, forward strand.
CTCTGCTGTTTTTAGTATATCAGGAATAACGCCAGTATCTAGGCTTTGTCTCCACGGAATGTGGAGGGCCTGCGTTAGTGTTTTTTTACAGTTCGTAATGAATATGGAGTTCCAAGAGTCCGGGTATGGTGCAGAGTGCATAGGCATACTGTTTATGGCTTCTTCAAAATCCAGTGGGGATAGGGTGACATCTGATATATGATTTGATGTTGGTATCATATCCATGAAAAATTCATTTGGATTATCAATCTTTAGTGTGTTTAATCCTCGCTGAAAACAGAGTCGTACTGCTTCCTCAGTAGCTCGCTCATTTCTTTGTTGTCATCGGTGAAAGTTCCATCTCCCTTTTGCAGGGGCCCGATACTAGATGTGGTTTTTTATCTTGATTTTGCATAGGAGAAAAAATATTTCGGATTTCTCTCTATTTCACTGATGGCCTTTTGCTATCTTTGCCTCTCCTGGGTTTTGTATGATTCTTGTAGCTTCTGTTCAATTGTTTCTATTTCTCTACCTAACCGTCTTCGCCGTTCTTGAGATAGGGTGCGACTCTCAAGTTGTTCCGCAATTCGTTTTCTTCGCCTATATAGGGAACGACGTTCCCGTTTCAATCTGTATCTCTTCCTCTTTTTTCTTAGGGGTATGCGGTTTGAACATATTTCTAGTGCTACTGAGCTTATTATTTCCAGGCACTGGTTCTGGTTTGCATTTTCTAGCTGTTCTTCCCAGTTTATTTCTGTGAAGTCTTGGTTTATTTGTTCCCAGTTTATCTGTTTATTATTAAAGTTCAATTTGCTGAAATCTCCTCCACCGGGAATCTGGACTGGTTTTGAAGGTCTACTCCCCATGGTTGTCATAACTTCAATTAAGTTGTGATTTGAGTAACAGGTATTTATAATCATTATGTTCCTGATCAATTCATCATTATTAGTGAAAATGAGGTCCAGCGTGTTCTCCTTCCTAGTTGGTTCTACTATTTGCTGGTTTAAGGCAAACCTGTCGCACATCTGTAGCAGGTCATTTGCATGTGCCTGTTCATTTATGCTACTTCCTGGTATTCTTTCTGATATTACTGTATTAGCCAGGTGCTTCCATTTCAGGTGCCATAGGTTGAAGTCCCCAAGCAGGATGATGTTCGGAGCTGGATTTGTGAGGTTTTCCAAGCAGTGTTCTATTTTCATTAGTTGGTATTTAAACTGCTAAGGGAGCATATATATATATATATATATATATATATATATATATATATATATATATATATATATATATATATATATATATATATATATATATATATATATGTCGTACCTAGTAGCCAGAATGCACTTCTCGACCTACTATGCAAGGCCCGATTTGCCTAATAAGCCAAGTTTTCCTGAATTAATATATTTTCTCTAATTTTTTTCTTATGAAATGATAAAGCTACCCATTTCATTATGTATGAAGTCAATTTTTTTTATTGGAGTTAAAATTAACGTAGATATATGACCGAACCTAACCAACCCTACCTAACCTATCTTTATAGGTTAGGTTAGGTTAGGTAGCCGAAAAAGTTAGGTTAGGTTAGGTTAGGTAGGTTAGGTAGTCGAAAAACAATTAATTCATGAAAACCTGGCTTATTCGGCAAATCGGGCCTTGCATAGTAGGCAGAGAAGTGCGTTCCGGCTCCGCAGCCCTATACCCAGTTTACTCAGGTTTACTCTACAAATGACTAGAAAGTATTAGTAAACATAGTTGGTGCCTATGTTATTATTTAATAATCAACCCCAAGCTCAGTCTTTAAATGCTCTTTGAGAAACAAGAATAGTCTTACGTCTGGCAGGGAAGATACAAACAAGTGCACCTCGTGATGTGTTTTCAATACTAAAAGGCAGTTTATTAGCTCAGTTTTGACCTCTGGTTTCCACTGAGGAACCCAGGGACGTAACACGACACCTGGAACCTGACCCACCCATCTCTAGGGAAAGGACTAACCAGAAACAGGTACAGCTTAGCTTAGAAAGGTCAAAGAGGATTAAGCGGTCAGGTCTGTTTTGTTTACAAATCAAATAGTTAACCGTTATTCTTCAATGGTCGTCCTGTTGAAGTTATGTGTTTATGGTAGTATGGCTGAAATTTGAATATCAGATAATTTATGATTATTTTCTCAAAATGATTGAATGATGTTGCATATTACTATACAAAAACCCTGCCATGAATTTTTGTCTCAAAGAAAATACTTGCCAATTTGCTTTGAAACGGTGTGAAGGTTTGTGTCAGCCTTAGGTTGATGGAACTGTGGGAGGAGGGGTGGCTGTATTTATCTTACACAGTTTTATGGTGTTACAGCAAAAATACGAAAATCAGAAATTTTATGTTTAATTTCCCCTGGTGTCAATGAATAATGTTGAATATTATTATCAGAAAAAATCAATAATTTGAATATTTAGTTTTCAAAATATTTACAAGGGTATCTGGCAGCCAGTTCCAAAAAATCGTTCTTGGGTGTTAATGTGTTACTGTGGTATGCTGTTCTCATTTAAATTTTGGCCACCCCGATCAGCCTATGTCCGTCCCACGCCTCAGACCATTCCCTCTGCCAGTATGGATGAGGCTAGCCCCAAGCCTCAGACTTCCAACTTTGGACAGACAGACATTCTCCTTTATAGGTATTCAAGGGGGCAGTGATGCCCGGGCCTGTCTGTCTGTAACCGATGTACATATCCCTATCTATTTTTCAATCTATATACCCATCCATTTATCCATAAATCTACTCATCCTTCTTTTCATCCCTCTATCTCTCCCTCTATCCATTCATTTATATATTCATCTATATATCAATCCATATATTTATCCAAGTATACATTTATCTATTCATTTATTCATCCTTGTACCCACAAATACAACTATAAATACATCTATCTCTCTCTATGTAGCTAATCTATCTTTCCATCTATCTATTCAGAAATATATCCATCTAATGGATATATATAGCTGGATATCTATATATATATATATATATATATATATATATAGCGGGACACCTTCTCCCCCCCCCTCTCCCTAGCCTCCCACAGGCCTCGCCAGCCCACCCAGCAACCCGTTCTCGCAAATTTAATAAGTCAATATTGACTTATTAAATATGTGCATAGGTGACATACTTAACATAATAGATACCCTTAAAAAGATTCATAGAAAACACCGACCTTACCTAACCTTGTTAGTATCTTAAGATAAGCATCTTATTGCTTCGTAATTACAATTATTACCTAACCTATAATAGGTATAGGTTAAGTAATAATTGTAATTACGAAGCAATAAGATGCTTATCTTAAGATACTAACAATGTTAGGTAAGGTCGGTGTTTTCTATGAATCTTTTTAGGGGTATCTATTATGTTTAGTATATCACCTATGCACATATTTATTAAGTCAATATTGACTTATTAAATTTGCGAGAACGGGTTGCACCCAGCTACCCTCTCCCGGCGGCTGACCCGACGACCATCGTCCACCCCACGACCACCGTCACCCCACGCAACCCTACGCCCACCGCCACCCCACGCAATCCTACGCCCACCGACACCCCACGCCCACCGCCAGCCCACCGCCACCCCACGCCCACCGTCAGCCCACGCCCACACACGTCACCCACGCCCCACGCCCACCGTCAGCCCACGCCCACACACGTCACACGCCCTACGGCTCCCTCACCAGGAAAGAGTGGAAGGACACATGTGGTGGGGTCAAGAGACTGGGTCACCAGTGTGCCAATAAGTGCTTGAAAAAGATAAGTTGAGTCCAGTCCTGTGGTGACTGGACCATTGTGAGTATCGTGTTGAGAGCACCACACCCAGTGAGCCAGGACACATTCACCAGTGTTTAGTGACAAAAGGAAATTATCCAAGTGTTACGTGCCACATCAACCCTCCCCCCACCCCCTGAGTGTAGTGCCTCCCCCCCACCCCCTGAGTGTAGTGCCCCCCCCCCCAGTGAGTGTAGTGTCTCCCGCTCGCCCGCTCCACTTGTGTAGTGTCTCCCCACCCCCCTCCGTGTGGTGCAGTGTCTTCCGCTCCCCCTCCCTCACCTCCCACGATCAGGTGGTCGCGCCTTCCCCTCCCCGGGCCCCCTCCCAGACCGGGCCAGCGCAGCCTCCCAACCCCCACCCACCACCTTCACGAGCCCACCCACCCCAGACATCTGCCCAGACATGACGCATAGTATAGGGGACAACCTCGTCCCCCCCAGCCAGGAGGGAGAGACAAATACTCCAGTGCAAGGTGACATTCACTTTACCTAAGGGGATGGCAGAAGAAGCCGCTACCAGCCAGCTCACCCCTCCCGAAGCCAATCAAAGGAGAGGCACATGCAGTGGTTGTGGGAACAACGTCAGCATCAACTCTGTCTCCAGAGTCATACGCCAGCATGGTGACTGTCCTGGGTCAGGGAGGCCTCCCGTGGGAGGAGGCAGCACTCAGGAGCCTGTTGCACCAGTACAAATCGCAACAGATTACATTGCAACAGACGACTTGCTAGAGGCAATTAAAGCAACGTCAACCATGACACTCACCCACATCCCAAAGGCCTCTCGCCCTTTTGCTGCAGGGAAATACACGGACCTCATCGCAAAAGTCAACAGAGGGTCAAATAACCTTGATGCACCTGATACCATCAAAGCCTGGCACAATCTGTTACTTTTTGGCAATGCATGCTTAGGTGTACCAGACAGAGGAGGCAAGACACTAGCCTCATCCGTCAATAAACCAATTAGGGATTTTCCTAGGGCTGACAACCTAGTCCGCCTCCCCAAACACACCAAACACCGCCGAGGCAGACCAAGTACGACAATCAGCGACAACAGAAAATTAGGTACCCAAGTCAGCAAGAAAATTGAAGAGGGCAATACAGTCGGGGCACTCAGGTTGATCACAAGTGAGGACAAAATTTTGCCCAGGGATGAAACCACAGCCCAAGCAATGAGAGAAAAACACCCCCTCAGGGCCGTAGGTGAACCTCCCCCACAGGTCAGGCTCGCCCCTAACCAGGAACCTCTCGTCCTCCGGGAGTCAGACGTTTATAAAGCTATCGTTTCATTTCCCCCGGGCTCCTCAGGAGGTTACACAGGGGTAAGACCTCAACATGTGAAGGAAATGGTGAACCCTGTTCTTGGCCCAGCTGCAGAAGCGCTCCTGACAGAAATCACATCGTTTGTCAACAACTGCCTCGCCGGGTTAATCCCTGATGAAATCAAACCATTCTTCTTTGGTGCTTCCCTATGTGCCCTTAAAAAGAAGGGGGGAGGGATCAGACCCATTGCCGTTGGTAATACCCTTCGCCGCCTAGTTGCAAGGGCTGCTGTCAGAAGTATCCGAACGGAAGCAGCCACCATGCTGCAACCCAACCAGCTGGGGTTTGGAGTCCCCCAAGGCTGTGAAGCAGCGGCTCATGCTGCACGAGCCTACATTAGCTCTCTTACTGAAGACCAGGCAGTAGTAAAATTAGATTTTAAAAACGCTTTCAACTCGGTCAAAAGGGAAGCAATCCTCACTGCAGTCCAGGAACATTGCCCAAGCATTCTCCCGTTTGTGTCAGCAGGCTACAGCAAAGACTCAACCCTCCTGTTTGGCAAACATGAAGTCACCTCAGCAGAGGGAATTCAACAGGGTGACCCACTTGCACCGTTCCTCTTTTGCATAGCGGTTCGAGAAATTACAACCAGACTGTCCAGCGAGCTCAACATCTGGTTCCTGGATGATGGCACTCTGGCAGGCACACAAGATTCCCTGCTAGAAGACCTACAGCTGGTGAAGACACGGGGGGAGTCCATGGGTCTCGTTCTTAACCCCTCCAAGTGCGAAATTATTGCATCTAGTGAAGTAATCATTAGAGCTGTGAAATCAGTTCTACCAGAAGCCTCAGTCATTAAACCTACCGACAGCACACTACTCGGAGCACCTCTGGGCCACAATGCCATTGCTGCAGTCCTTGACGAAAAGTTTAGAGACCTAAAGAGGATGGAAGAGAGAATTGGGGACTTGGACTCCCACGATGCCCTCTACCTTCTCACAAAGTGCCTTACCTTGCCCAGGCTAACATACTTCTTAAGGTGTGCACCAACTTTTGGCAACCCACTTCTAAATCAATATGATGAGCTCCTCAGGTCAATATTCAGGAAGGCGCTCAACCTAGATTTAGATGACAGTCAGTGGGACCAAGCAACACTACCAGTGAGATTTGGAGGGATAGGCATACGAAAGGCAACTGAGGTAGCACTGCCAGCATTCTTATCCTCATGTACAGCAGCCAACGAATTGGTAGGGCAGATCCTACCAGAGCGTATGAGAGAGACAGCGGGAACTCATGATCAAACGTTCATCGAAGCAGCCAGACAATGGGACACCATTGCACACCCTCAACCCCGACCACAAGTCCCAAAAGACCACAAGCAGGCCCACTGGGATAGCCCCATAATGGAAAAGACTGTCACAGCAATGATTGACAACGCTGATGCTGAAAACAAAGCCCGCCTCCTAGCGGTAACAGCACCCCACGCCGGGGATTTTTTATTTGCTGTGCCCAATGCAGCCCTGGGAACTCGCTTCAGTCATGACGCTCTCCGCATTGGAGTTGCCCTTCGCCTTGCTGCCCCGATCCTCACCGAACATAGGTGCATCTGCGGAACTGCGATGGCAGACCAATATGGTCGTCATGGTCTGGTATGTCGTAAATCAAAGGGTAAAATCGCAAGACATGAAGAAGTCAACGACATCATCAAGAGGAGCCTCGCCACAGCCCGCTGCCCGGCACAAAGAGAACCACACTTATCCAGACCTAACGACCCCTCAGAAGCGCCCTGATGGGGTCACCTTGCTACCTTGGAAGGATGGTAAGCAAGTGGTATGGGACTACACGTGCGCTGCCACACTGGCCAGTACCTACCTCCACTACAGCACACGTGAAAGCGGTGGTGCTGCTTCTTTCAGGGAATCGCAGAAAATTATTAAATACAGAGGTCTAGCACACTGCTACAGCTTTGTTCCGATCGGCTCGGAGACCCTCGGTTCGTGGGGAAAATGTGCATTGACGTTCCTGAAGGAATTGGGGGACAAATTGATCAGCGCTACAAAAGACCAGAGAGCAAAAAGTTTCTTGTTCCAGCGCCTCAGTGTTGCGATTCAGAGGGGAAATGCCTGTTGCGTCTTGGGCACTAGTCCAACTTCAGAGGAATTCGAAGAAGTGTTTGACTTGCAACAATGATCGAACCCGTCTGTGACATTCATCAATGTTTCCCATTGTTGTGTTTTTCAAGAGATCCATAACCTTTAAGCACCTTTTTGCATTATTATTTTTGTATCAACCCATGTATATCTTGTAACCATCAAATGCATAATAAAGCACAATATATATATATATATATATATATATATATATATATATATATATATATATATATATATATATATATATATATATATATATACATATATATATATAATATATATATATATATATATATATATATATATATATATATATATATATATATATATATATATATATATATATATATATATATATGTGTGTGTGTGTGTGTGTGTGTGTGTATATTGTGACGATAATCTCTTTCAAGAGAGATTGAGCGTGCTCTTCTCTACATCAAGTTGCATATATTATACAGGAATAAGATGCTACCTTCAAGATACGTCTACTAGTAGCACAAAACGTTTTGACCAGCAGGCAAGCGTACCCAAGACTCCCCCCCCACCCTACTCCACACTTCCTCCATGCCGGCTCGTCATCAACCAGCCAACTACCCTTCCCAGCCTGCCTGCTCCTGATTGGTGACTTGCCGAATGCACACCTGCGCTTCTGCACCTCAGTGCCCTCTACCTGAGTCGATGTCTGGGCTTGAACCAGCCATTGAAGTCAGAAGATCCTTGTGCTCTCAAGCTGTGAACAACTAACTGATATATGCTGTCTATCAGCTGGATGTTCCCAACTAGCGCTAATATTCTCAGCACCTGATTATTTTTCACCTTTAACTTTATATTGTTGTAGAGTAACGTCATCCCTATTCATCATTTATGTTATATGTTTTTGACTTGTTTGTTTGCACTGTACATAACCAAGGAATTGTCTTTGTTTATAATTTGTTTTCTATATTAATTAAAATTTAATTGTTGATACTATGTGTTTTGCGTGTCTTCCCTTTACCACAGATAAACAGCCAAGCAGTCTATCTTTTTTTTTCTAAGTGTGACTAGGCATTGACATCAGCCATTAGGAGGACTGCCGAACATCTACACTCCTACACTTTGCCGTCACAAAATATATATATATATATATATATATATATATATATATATATATATATATATATATATATATATATATATATATATATATATATATATATATATATATATATATATATATATATATATATATCTGAAAACTCACACCCCAGAAGTGACTCGAACCCATACTCCCAGGAGCAACGCAACTGGTATGTACAAGACGCCTTAATCCACTTGACCATCACGATCGGACATAATAAGGTGATAGCCGAGGCTATTTGAACCACCCCACCGCCGGCACTCGGATAGTAATCTTGGGCATAGCATTTTACCAAATCACCTCATTCTTTGGGGCACACGTGAGGAACACAAATGCGAACAAGCCTGAATGGTCCCCAGGACAATATGCAACTGAAAACTCACACCCTAGAAGTGACTCGAACCCATACTCCCAGGAGCAACGCAACTGGTATGTACAAGACGCCTTAATCCACTTGACCATCACGACCGGACATAATGAGGTGATAGTCGAGGCTATTTGAACCACCCCACCGCCGGCACTCGGATAGTAATCTTGGGCATAGCATTTTACCAAATCACCTCATTCTTTGGGGCACACGTGAGGAACACAAATGCGAACAAGCCTGAATGGTCCCCAGGACAATATGCAACTGAAAACTCACACCCCAGAAGTGACTCGAACCCATACTCCCAGGAGCAACGCAACTGGTATGTACAAGACGCCTTAATCCACTTGACCATCACGACCGGACATAATGAGATGATAGCCGAGGCTATTTGAACCACCCCACCGCCGGCACTCGGATAGTAATCTTGGGCATAGCATTTTACCAAATCACCTCATTCTTTGGGGCAAATCAAAATGAAAATAAATAAAAATCTATGAAAATTCAATTTATCAATGCAACTGGAAACATTGAAATGGAATCGTAACATATTTTGTATATCTTATTTTGCTCATACGTGCAACAAATGATGCTGTTTTTTTTTTTAAAACGCATGTTTTTACCTGTCACAGGTGTGGCATCTAAATAGTAGGTATATAAAAACACGCACGAATTTGACTGGAACGATGTGTCAAAATTTCAAAGCAATCGGTGAAGAACTTTTGGAGATTACAGTGTATGTTGTTCTTACTTCCAACTGAGGGAAATGTTTTTCAAAGAATGCATGTTCTTTCCTGTCACAGGTGAGGCATGTATATAGTAGGGATATAGAAACACTCGTCTATTCGAATGATATGTTTTGTCAAAATTTCAAAGCAATCGGTAAAGAGGTTTCAAAGATTTCCCTCACATGAAAAACACCCAAAAATCACAGCTTTTCAAAAAAAGCAGGTTTTCCCATCACAGACGTGACATCTATATAGTATGTTTATAAAAACTTGCTCAGATCCGAAGGGAACGTTGTGTGAAAATTTCAAGGCAATCGGTGAAGAACTTTCAGGGATTAGCAATTTTGAAGAAACCAACATTTCCATTTTTATTTATATACTAGCTGTACCCGCCACGCGTTGCTGTGGCTCAGTCTGGTTAAATGGGAAAGAAAAAAAAGAGAAAGCTCACGTTTCTAATATGTTTAATTTCACAATGCTTGTGGGTATACAATATTTTTTGTTGTTCCATAATCAGCGGAGATATAGAGATTGTCTGGTTTGCTGACTCTAGAACACGCAACATATAATTGTCCATGTGACAAGCAATTCGTGTCAAGATCTATACCACACAATTTTAAAAGATTGATCCTGAGCTTTGTTGATGGTGATTGCAAACGCCAATCGAATGGGAAATTACAATCTCTTACATTGAAATGTCATATCTGTTGGAATCCTCATGTCCTCATGAGGAATGAGAAGATGTCCTCATGAGGAATGAGGACATCTTCACCTTTGAAAGCTCCTGTCAAGATTGTTGCTTCTACGACATCGCTGATTTTGTTTTTTACTGCAAGCCGCGTGGCGTTGCAAAGTTTTGGCTGGTTGATATTTCGCAACATGATAATTGGCACGCCGAATATATATTGCAGTATGTGTGGTGATATCCCTGGCAGATCGAGTGATTTAAAAAATTCTGTTGGATCATTAACCACTTCATCTACTTCTTCAACAGTGTCGACAGACTTGTATGTGACTGCCTCGCTCTGAATGTTAGACTGAATAATATTGTTAATTTAAGTTCATAGACGACTTTGTTCTTGGCCACAAGAATAGCTCGTTCACTCAGCCAATCGTCATTCATATAATTGGTTTGAATATTGGGAAATACTTTTTCAACCAATTCTTCTTTTGACGTCACTAAATTATAGAAGTTATGAGCCAATGAAATTCGTCCTGAGGTCAGATCAACCGGCACGTTTCCGTTCCCAATTACCAAAAATTGATGTCAGAATATCTCGGCTGATTTACCATTTTGCAGCTGGACACACATATTTGTGGTTAATTTAAATGTCTTTATGTGGCGCCACAAAGTAAAGTATTTCAACCCAGCATTTATTTCGTCCGCTGGTGTCGAACGAGGAATTATAGATAATGTTTGCCTGAAATCTGCAAGGAATATTAATGCAGTTCCAAATGGTCTGATGTTTCCACGCAAATCTTGCAATGATCGATCAAGAGATTTTTTGGGGCCATTGTGCATTCATCCCAAACAATAAGTTTGCATTTTTGCAATACTTTTCCTATGCCGGATGCTTTGGAAATGTTGTACGTGGGAGTTTCAATGAATTACATGTTCAATGGCAATTTCAGAGCCGAAGTAGCAGTTCTTCCATCTGGTAGCAATGTCGCAGCTATTCCGGACGATGCAAGAGCTAAGGTTATGCCATTTTGGGATCGAAATGTTGCCAGAATCAATCTAATTAGGAAGGTTTTACCAGTTCCTCCTGGCGCATCTAAGAAGATTTCTCCAAGCACATTACTGTCAGTTTGAATTATTTGATTGTAGATGCCTTTTTGCTCAAACGTTAGCTTAGAAATATTTGGTTGCACATACGACAGCAGATCACCCCTGTTGTAATTTTGTTCATGACGCAATTCTACATCGAACGAAGCAGCAGCAGATCGATTCGGTGATGGCATTTCCAATTGATAGAGAACTTTGTTCACGATTTCTAAGCACGAATGTTCAATTATTATCAACGCTTCGTTGTACATTTTTGCTGTGAAATCCATGTTCATATTTTAATTTTCCTTGCATATTAGACGGACTATTCGATACAAATACACTTCAGCCAAGTGCGATTTATATTTCTCCCATAACTCTGGAGATTGTGGTATTTGTGTGTAGCTGAGGAAGTCTTGGTTGTAGGGTTGATATATAGCCATTGCTTAGTTACTGACTTTACTACTTATAAACGATTACATGACTAGCAGCTACCAAGCTTGGCGGGCGTCCTGTACACTCTCTTGTTTATCTCTCCTCTGCTGGCGTCTGAGCCACAGCACATACAAACGGATGGTACTGTTTTCTATGAACATGACATCCCTCCTTTTCTTTAAAAAGAATGAATACAGGATGTCTACCATGCTTGTAGCACAAAGGAAAGTTATTGACACAAAGTAAGTTATTAACATATCAAGAGATATTGCATACATTTAACATTAATTAAGCACACAAAGAATTTAAACAACTTAATCTTTACCACACAGGATTTCAATGTTAAAAATACAAATGCAATGTTAAACAAAAATGAAAGAAACTGTAATACAAAGTTACAAAATATTGAATGAGAGATCTGCATTATTCAAACAATATTAAATTTAATTTAGCACAATAAGTAAATACTTTGCATTACATGAGAACACAATTAATCATCAAATCGCTTAGGGCGTTTAACATGACGTTTAGGACGAGAGTCCTTAAATACAAGAATATCCCTTGATGAATTGTTTGTCGGGTTATAACTCATTTTTTCTTTATCATTTGTATGACTTTGCACTTCATCATTTTCTACACTAGTTGAAATCGCTTTGAAATAGGCCATATTACGTGTTATACTATGATCTCTATTACTAACTGTTACCATAGTTCCTTTTACACTAATCACTTTATATGGTTTTGTATGAAATGGCATATCTAGCTTTCCCTCTTTTTTCTTTTTAACTAGAACAGTGTCTCCAACCTTTATGAATTGTTCCTTTGCACGTTGATCATGAGCAATTTTCATTTTGCCCTTGGCTAGTGCATCCTTCTGAGCGAGACGTTTATCCGTTACCTTGGCTGGCATGACAGGTAGTGAGATCCTCATAGGACGTCCAAATAAAAGTTCACCAGGTGACTTGCCCAGTGTTCCATACGGTGTTGCACGGTAGTTCCTAAGAAAAGCATACATAGCTTGTTTCCAGGAACGTCCTTCGGCATGAGCACAGCGTACCGCTTTCATGAGAGGTTGCATGAATCTCTCGACTTCTCAATTTGCTTAAGGATGTAGTGACATCACACGGCGGTGTTTGAATCCAATATGCTCGGCAAAGTTGACGGAGTCTTGTCCATTGAATAGCGGTCCATTGTCCGTCTTGACAACTTCAGGAATGCCAAAGTTTGAAAAGATTTTGTCGAGCTTCGGGATGACAGTCTTTGCAGATGTGGAAGTGATGATTTCTACTTCTGGATAACGTGAGTGATCATCAATGACTACCATCAAGTACTCTCCAGTTGGTAGCGGTCCGTAGAAGTCCATCGATACTTCCGTCCATGGTGCAGCAGGTAGTGGTGAAGGTTGTAGAGGTGTTGGTCTTGAAGTATCCACTGCAGCTTGGCAAGGGACACAGGCATCATGCATATCCTTTGCTTGACGATCAATGCCAGGAAACCACACCTTTTCTCGTAGCAGCTGTTTGGTCCTAACAAGACCTTGGTGTCCTTGATGTGCAAGCTTCAGAGCACGTTGCTGGAGAACAGCTGGAATGACGATACGAGTACCTCGCAGCACGGTGTCACGTTGTTGCGTAACACTTAATTCTGTCTGGATGCATTCAAGTGCTTTGAATGCATCTTGGTCAACTCCTGAGGGTGGGATGCGTGGAAACTTTTTCTTAGTCAATGCATCCACTGTTACTTGCAGAGTTCGGTCCTCTAGAGTTGCAGTAAAGATTTCATCAAGAGTGAGAGCCTTAGGGAATGCATCACAGGGTACAGAGTGTACATATTCCTCGGCAACTTGCTGTTGCTTGGTGATGGTGAAACTGTTGGCAGGATGTCGACTGATGTAATCAGCGGGATTGCCTGCACCCGGCTTGTATTTCACCGTAAAGTTGTATGGTTGCAGACGAAGAGCCCATCTCTCAATGCGAGCTGGTGGTTTGGACTTTGGATTATTGAAGATGGTCTCCAACGGTTTGTGGTCAGTGACTATCGTGGTGAAGGTTGCACCAAGCAGATACACATTGAAGTGTTCACAGCCCCATACAAGAGCAAGAGCTTCCTTCTCTGTCTGACTATCGTTGCTCAACATCTGTGAGAGAACGGCTGACGTAGGCAATTACTACTCTGAAATCTGGTTGACCAGGTTTGTGTTGGGCTAAAACAGCACCTAAACCAACAGGACTAGCATCCACCGTTAACTCAGTGTCCATTGATGGATCAAAGTACGCAGCAGTCGCATTCTCTACTAGTGCATCTTTCACAGCATCAAATGCATTTTGCTCGATATCGCTCCAGTACCATGATGCATTTTTCTTCAGGAACTCATGTAGAGGCTTCGTAATGGTAGCAAAATCTGGAATGAAGCGAGAACAGTAGTTTGCCATTTCCAGAAAACTATGTACTTCAGTGGACGTTGAAGGAGGTGCAGCATTCTTGATATCTGCAACTTTCTTAGGATCTGGAGACAGACCTTTGTCACTAAGTACATGTCCAAAGAATTAAATTTTATGTTGATTGAACTCACACTTTGCTCGGCTTAGCGTCAGATTTTTGTCTCGTAGGCGTTGCAATGTTGCACGAAGAGCTTTGTCGTGTTCAGCTTGGGTACGGCCATAAACAATGATGTCATCAGACATGTTGTCAGCATTAGGTATGTCTTGCAATACCTGGCTGATGATGTGCTGGAATACCTCGGCAGCACTGTTAATACCAAAACTCAGGCGCTTGTACCTATACAGACCTCGATGTGTCGTAAACGTTGTGATGAAGCGACTCTCATCATCAAGTTCAAGCTGATGATAGCCCTTGTTTAAATCTAACTTGCTGAATACAGTTGCACCATTCAAGCGGTAGATCATATCATCTACAGTCGGTGTAGGATGGCGTTCACGCATTATTGCCTTGTTGGGAACACGCATGTTCACACAAATGCGTATCTCATCTGGATTCTTCGGCTTTGGTGGAATGACAATTGGGCTTACCCGTGGTGTTGGACCTGTTACTGGTTCAATGATATCGAGTTCCATCAGCCTATCCAGTTCGGCATCGACTTTCTTGCGAGTATGGAATGGTTGTCGCGATGTGGTTGGGCAACTGGAATTACATCTGGGTTGATATGCAGATGTACTTTGCTATCAGTATAACAACCTATGGATACAAATCGATCAGAAAATTCAGCAACAATGGCATCAACATTGTTTGCAGATTCCACTGCTACAGCATTAGAAAGCTGAAGTGGCCCCAATTTGGTTGGAGTCTTGTCACTGAGTAGAGACTCCTTTGCATTCCTAACATCATGGAATGTAGTAATGAGCATTGCACTCTTTGACTTAATCTCTGCAGTGAGAGTTCCAATCACTGGCAAGGCTACCGTTGAAGCATAGGCAGTGGCTTTACCATTGTAGTTATCAAGCTTTGGGAACTGTTTTTTAAATTTCTCATAGTGGCACTCAGCAATGGTGTCAATGTTTGATCCAGGGTCAATGAGAACTTTGAGACAAATACCAGCAATGTATACACATGTCTCTGGGTTGTTTGGAAGATCATTCCATTCTGTGATTGCTTGTGCTCCTGTGGCTTCTTTAGTGCGGAACGACACATAGCACCAAAATGACCTAGTTTTCCACACTCATAGCACTTCTTACCTTGACCAGGATAAACATTACCTTGGTGTCGGTAGTCTCCTCCACAATTGTAACATTTATTGTTAACACCCTCTGATGTGGGTCGTTGTGACTGCTTGAGTCTTGTTCCATGACTCCAGTTGTGATGTAGTTCTCGGCTCAATTTACTGTTAGGTTTGCCATGATACCTCCTGTGATCACGGTGTCCTCCCTGAACCTTACGTACCTCATCACAGTTAGTAACAATGGCAGAGCTGTTGTTGGCACTGCACTCCATGACACGAGCATCACGTGCAGCATCTTCCATTCGACGAGCCATATCCAGTATCTTGGTAAGAGAACTTTCATCATCAACAAGTTCTAGAGTTCTTCGACGGAGACGTGTAGATGTGCATGTTTCAATTATTTGCTGTTTGATTTCTTTGTCAACATCAGCAAACTCACAATGGGCTGCTAAACCCTGCAGACGTGTGTGGTATTGATCCACAGTTTCATTAGAGAGTTGTTTCGCTCTCTTGAAATGCATAATTTCCATTGCAGTATTTTGTCTTGGTTTGAAGTGCTCAGTTAATTTGACTTTGGCAATGTCATAATCTTTGGCACCACCAGTGTCTTTTAGTGTGTCAAAGATGTCACAAACTCGATCACCTGCATAATGAAGCAGAAAGGCACGCTTTCTTTCAGTACTTTTGATGTCAGAAACTATCAACAAATTTTCAAACCTTTTAAGCCATTTGATCCACCTCTGTGACAGGTTTGTCTGGTCACAGTCAGGATCAAATGCAGGAAACTGAGGTATATTTGCCATTTTTTACTGTATAAAAGTAAACTTATCACTTAAATGTTCCTCAGAATTTTAAACACTTACTGCACTGTATATGTTAATTAAGAATTCACTGTAATTACTTTAATTCTGCACTGTATATGTTATTTAAGAATTCACTGTAATTACTTTAATTTTGCAAAGCACACAAGCATTTTAGTGCAAAAGTTCACAACAGTGCACAATACAGCAGCAACTGACTTCTTACCTAGCCCTTGTGTACATGTGTTGTTCCTACTCACAGCTGCACAGCAGTTGTCAGCAGTTGGCACAGCAGTAGTTAGCAGTTGGTACAGCAGTTGGCAGCAGTTGTCAGCAGTTGGCACAGCAGTCAGTTCAGAGCGTGAAGAATTGTAGCACAGAGCGCGTTTCGTATACAAAACATCGGGTTTTGTATACAGCATCAGAGCGTCGTTTCGTACACAGCGTCGGCACACATGGATCGCAGATTCCTCAGTACACAGCTTGTCAGCACATAGCATTGGTTAGCACATAGCATTGGTTAGCACACAGCATCGGTTAGCACACAGTATCGATTAGCACACAGCATTGGTTAGCACACAGCATCGGTAGGGCGCTCACAGACATCTCTTCCTCCCGGGCGAGACAGCATGCTTCTCTCTTGTTTTGAGCTGAACAAATACCTATGTTCACATCCCATCCTCGTCGCCAGTGTGGTGTTTGTGTGTAGCTGAGGAAGTCTTGGTTGTAGGGTTGATATAAAGCCATTGCTTGGCTACTGACTTTAATACTTATAAACGATTACATGACTAGCAGCTACCAAGCTTGGCGGGCATCCTGTACGCTCTTGTTTACCTCTCTGCTGGCGTCCGAGCCACAGCACATGCAAACGGATGGTACCGTTTTCTATGAACATTACAGAGATGAAGGAGAGTCGGTGGTCAATATGATTACAAACAATGCACGAATTTGATTTGGATGTGACGTGTCGGACGCATATTAATGCATACATCCCAGTGTCAGTCGTTCTCTAATAAATTCAGAGCTTGATATGCACTACGGGAAGTGGCATGTGTTAAACCGTTGACAAATCTCAATTGCTGGAAAGCCGTTGGACCGATCACATTTACCAACAGCATGCGAATAAAGAAGCATTCATCTTGATTGGGATGCACAATGTACAATCTGCCTATCGTAGTTTATTTGAATATGCCAGGTTGTCCGTCGACTCGCTCTCCTCGTTTGCATCGTTCATATGATTTTCTACTGGCATTCCATGTGTAATACGTAGACGCTTCCAAATACAGCAGTATTTTCGCAAACACATCATTTTGACGTAGCGTGAAGAAAGCATTTAACGTTGTAGCCGTTGGATTCATAGCTGTTTGTTGCACATTTGCAGCTGTGTAATTAACGTGTCGTCCATTTTCTTGTTTTGAAGACAAAAACAAAAAATACTAACGAAGTATTTCAATTTAAACGCAGATAAATCGACACAGCTCAATTTCACCACCAATTACACTGAAAAATAAGAACAGTTAAAAAAAACGAAATGAAAAACAATGAAAGAAGAAACAAATAAACTATACCCACGAAATGAACGGTATGGTAAACAACACAGTTCAATTCCAATGCAATGTCAGATAAAATAATTAAATCAAAATGAAAATTAATAAAAAATTATGAAAATTCAATATATCAATGCAATTGGAAATATTGAAATGGAATCGTAACATATTTTGCTTAGCGTGTGTTGCTCTTATGTGCAATAGATGGCGCTGTTTTTCAAAAAAGCATGTTTTTACCTGTCACAGGTGTGGCATCTAAATAGTGGATATATAAAAACACGAACGTATTCAAATGGAACGTTGTTTCAAAATTTCAAAGCAATCAATGAAGAACTTTTGGAGATTACAGCGTGTGTTTCTCTGACGTCCAACAGAGGGCACTTTTTATTTAAAAGAAACATGTTTTTTTTTCCTGTCACAGGTGAGGTATGTATATAATAGGTATTTAAAAACACTCGCCTATTCGAATGCAATGTTGTGTAAAAATTTCAAAGAAATTGGTGAAGAGGTTTCGAAGATTTCCCTCACATGAAAAACACAGTTAAAAAAAAAAACATGGTTTTTTTCCCCGTCACAGACGTGACATCTATATAGTATGTATATAAAATGTCGCTCGGATGCGAATGGAACGTTGTGTGAAAATTTCAACGCAATCGGTGAAGAACTTACGGAGATTAGCGATTTTGAACAAACGAACATTTCCATTTTTATTTATATAGACTAGCTCTACCCGCCACGCGTTGCTGTGGCTCAGTCTGGTTAAATGGAAAAGAAAGAAACGAGAAAGGCACGTTTCTAATATGTTTAATTTCACAATGCTTGTGGGTATATAATATTTTTTGTTGTTCCATTGTCTGTGGAGATATAGAGATTGTCTGGTTTGTCGACTATAGAACATGCAACATATAATTGTTCAAGTGAGAAGCAATCCATGTCTAGATATTGTGACGGTAACGCGTTGGTGTTCGGCTGTTTAAGGCTAGGGGTATGGCCTCGTCACATAGTTATAAAAAAAATAGAAAAACTGGAACTTCGTCTGTGGTAAGGTAAGGAGAAGACACACAAAACACAAGTAAATTTTAACAATGAAATTTTAATTACGTTAAATAAATCAAAACATGAAAAAATGGACAAACAAATTCT
The DNA here is from genome assembly GCF_040958095.1 of Procambarus clarkii. Taxonomy (NCBI): domain Eukaryota; kingdom Metazoa; phylum Arthropoda; class Malacostraca; order Decapoda; family Cambaridae; genus Procambarus; species Procambarus clarkii. The sequence goes on from NC_091208.1 coordinate 6,343,134, forward strand.
TATAATAAAATCAATCAATCAAAATAATAAGAATAATTAAATGACACAATGAAAAGGTACGTTAAGGCAAAATAACAAGAAGTGCAACACAAAATTAAAGGGAAGGTGCTGGAATATTGGCTTTAAGCTACCACCTCTCTCAGTACACGCTAACGTCTAGCCGGGAGGAGTGGTAACCACGAAAGCACTGAATATTCTGAGGTCTGAGGTCGTGGCGACCCCAGACATCAAGTAGTATGGGGGGGCGAGTGCAGGTGCAGCCAGACCGGCGACCAATCAGCGGAGCCGGTAGCGATCAACAGGTAGTTTGGCGGTTTGAGTCTGAACAGGTGTCTCTGGCTGCAACGTTTTGCGCTCTGGCAAACCTTGCTGGTGTTGTTGTCGTTGTTGGACATTTCTTCCATAGTAGTATTATATAGTTTGTTGCGACGTATTTGTAGAGGGAAGAGCAGGCTCAATCTCTTGAAGGAGATTATTGTCACAATATATACTGCACAATTCTAATGATTGGTCCTGAGCTTTGTTGATGGTGATTGAAAACGAAAATCGAATTGGAAATTACAATCTCTTAAATTGAAATGGCATATCTGTTGGAATCATAGGAATGCGAGGAATGAGGACATCTTCATCTTTGAAAGGTCCTGTCAAGATTGTTACTTCTACGACGTTGCTGATTAATGTTTTTACTGCAAGTCACGTGCGTTGCAAAGCTTTAGCTAATTGATATTTCGCAATATGATAATTTTCAAGCAGATTTTCAATTACAGTACGTGTGGTTGTATCCCTGGCAGATAGAGTGAATTAAAAAATTCTGTTGAATAATTAACACCTTCATCTGTTGACCAGACCACACACTAGAAGGTGATGGGACGACGACGTTTCGGTCCGTCCAGGACTATTCTCAAGTCGATTGTGACTTGACTTTAGCCACGTTATTGTGACTCATCGCCTGCAGCTTCATCTGCTTCCTCAACTGTTTCGACTGACTTGTATCGAGGAATTACAGGTAATGTTTGTCTGAAATCTCCTGCAAGCAATATTAATGCTTTCCCAAATGGTCTGATGTTTCCAGGCAAATTTTGCAATTATCGATCAAGAGCCTCGAGAGATTTTTTGTGGGCCATTGTGCATTCATCCCAAACGATAAGTTTACATTTCTGCAATACTTTTCCCATGCCGGATGCTTTGGAAATGTTGCACGTGGGAGTTTCAATGAATTGAACGTTCAATGGCAATTTCAAAGCTGAAGTAGCAGTTTTGCCACCTGGTAACAATGTCGCAGCTATTCCGGACGATGCAAGAGCTAATAAGGTTATGCCATTTTGGGATCGAAATGTTGCCAGAATCAATCTAATTAGTAAGGTTTTACAGTTCCTCCTGGTGCATCTAAGGTTTCTCGAAACCCGTTATTGACAGTGTGAATTATTTGATTGTAAATGACTTTTCGCTCAAGCGTTAGCTTAGGAATATTTGATTGCACATACGGCAACAGATCACCCGTGTTGTAATCTGGTTCACGACGCAATTCTACATCGAACGAAGCAGCAGCAGATCGATTCGGTGATGGCATTTCCAATATATTTAGAACTTTGTTTGCGATTTCTAACCACAAATCTTCAATCATTATTAACGCTTCGTTTTAGATTTCTGCTGTGAAATCCATGTTCATATTTGAATTTTCCTTCGTATTCGACGGATAATATCTTCAGCCATGGGCGATTTATATTTCTCCCATAACTCTGTTGGATATGAATGAAAGCCGGTGGTCAATATGATTGCAAATAATGCACGAATTTGATTTGGATGTGACGTGTTGGACGCGTTATTAATAGATACATCCCATTGTTGGTCGTTCTCCAATAAATTCAAAGCTTGACATGCACTACGGAAAGTGGCATGTGTTACGGCGTTGACAAATCTCAATGGCTGAAAAGACGTTGGATCGGGCACATTTACCAACATCATGCGAAGAAAGAAGCATTCATCTTGATTGGGATGCACCGTGTACAGCCTGCCTATCGTAGTTTATTTATACATGCCAGGTTGTCTGTCCACTCGCTCTCCTGGGATGCGTTGTTCAAATGATTTTCTACTGACATTCTATGAGTAATATGTAGGCACTTCCGAATTCAGCAGTCTTTTTGCAAACACGTCATTTTGACATAACGTGCAGCAAGCAGTTAAAGTTGTAGCCGGTGGATTTATAATTGCTTGTTGCACATTTGCAGCTGTGAAATAAACGTGTTGTCAATTTTCTTGTTTTCAAAACAAAAACAAAATATACTAACGAATTATTTCAATTCAAACGCAGATCAATCTACACAGATCAATCTCACCACCTATTGCACTGATAAATAAGAAGAACAGTTAAAAAAAAGACATGAAAAACAATGAAAAAAGAAACAAATAAGCTATACTCACGAAATGAACAGTATGGTAAACAACACAGCTCAATTCGAATGAAACGTCACACAAAATAATTAAATCAAAATATATATAAATCAAAATCTATGAAAATTCAATTTAACAATACAATCGGAAACATTGAAATGGAATTGTAACATATTTTGTATATCGTGTGTTGCTCATACATGCAACAGATGCTGCTGTTTTGCAAAAAATGCATATTTTTACCTTTAACAGGTGTGGCATGTAAAAAGTAGACAAATAAAAACATGCACGTATTTGGATGGAACTTTGTGTCACAATTTCAAAGCAATCGGTAAAGAACTTTCGGAGATTACAGAGTGTGTTACTCTTACATCTTACAGATGGCGCTGTTTTTCAAAAAAGCATGTTTTTTCCTGCCATAGGTGAGGCATGTATATAGTAGGTATATCAAAACACTCGCCTAATCGAATGCAATGTTGTATCAAAATTTCAAAGCAATCGGTAAAGAGGTTTCGAAGATTTTCCCTCACATGAAAAACTCTCAAAAAACACAGCTTTTCAAAAAAAGCATGTTTTTTCGGTCACAGACGTGACATCTATATAGTATGTATATAAAACCTCGCTCGGATGCGAATGGAACGTTGTGTGAAAATTTCAAGCCAATCGGTGAAGAACTTTCGGAGATTAGCGATTTTTAACAAACAAACATTTCCATTTTTATTTATATAGACTAGCTGTTGCAGCCACGTGTTGCTGTGGCTCAGTCTGGTTAAATGGGGGAAAAAAAAAAAGAGAAAGCGCATGTTTCTAATATGTTTAATTTCACAATGCTTGTGGGTATGTAATATTTTTTGTTGTTCCACTGTCAGTGGAGATATAGAGATTGTCTGGTTTGCTGACTCTAGAACACGCAACATATAATTGTCCATGTGACAAGCAATCCGTGTCAAGATCTATACCACACAATTTTAAAGATTGATCCTGAGCTTTGTTGATGGTGATTGCAAACGCCAATCGAATCGGAAATTACAATCTCTTACATTGAAATGGCATATCTGTTGGAATCCTCATGTCCTCATGAGGAATGAGAAGATGTCCTCATGAGGAATGAGGACATCTTCACCTTTGAAAGCTCCTGTCAAGATTGTTGCTTCTACGACATCGCTGATTTTGTTTTTTACTGCAAGCCGCGTGGCGTTGCAAAGTTTTGGCTGGTTGATATTTCGCAACATGATAATTGGCACGCCGAATATATATTGCAGTATGTGTGGTGATATCCCTGGCAGATCGAGTGATTTAAAAAATTCTGTTGGATCATTAACCACTTCATCTACTTCTTCAACAGTGTCGACAGACTTGTATGTGACTGCCTCGCTCTGAATGTTAGACTGAATAATATTGTTAAGTTCGTAGACGTATTTGTTCTTGGGCGCAAGAATAGCTCGTTCACTCAGCCAATCGTCATTCATATAATTGGTTTGAATATTGGGAAATACTTTTTCAACCAATTCTTCTTTTGACGTCACTAAATTATAGAAGTTATGAGCCAATGAAATTCGTCCTGAGGTCAGATCAACCGGCACGTTTCCGTTCCCAATTACCAAAAATTGATGTGAGAATATCTCAGCTGATTTACCATTTTGCAGCTGGACACGCATATTTCTGGTTAATTTAAATGTCTTTATGTGGCGCCACAAAGTAAAGTATTTCAGCCCAGCATTTATTTCGTCCGCTGGTGTCGATCGAGGAATTATAGAAAATGTTTGCTTGAAATCTGGAAGGAATATTAATGCAGTTCCAAATGGTCTGATGCTTCCACGCAAATCTTGCAATGATCGATCAAGAACCTCGAGAGATTTTTTGGGCCATTGTGCATTCATCCCAAACAATAAGTTTGCATTTCTGCAATACTTTTCTTATGCCGGATGCTTTGGAAATGTTGCACGTGGGAGTTTCAATGAATTGCATGTTCAATGGCAATTTCAAAGCCGAAGTAGCAGTTCTTCCATCTGGTAGCAATGTCGCAGCTATTCCAGACGATGCAAGAACAAAGGTTATGCCATTTTGGGTTCGAAATGTTGCCAGAATCAATCTAATTAGGAAGGTTTTACCAGTTCCTCCTGGCGCATCTATGAAGATTTCTCCAAGCACATTACTGACAGTTTGAATTATTTGATTATAGATGCCTTTTCGCTATTGCGTTAACTTAGAAATATTTGGTTGCACATACGACAGCAGATCACCCCTGTCGTAATTTTGTTCATGACGCAATTCTACATCGAACGAAGCAGCAGCAGATCGATTCGGTGATGGCATTTCCAATTGATAGAGAACTTTGTTCACGATTTCTAAGCACAAATGTTCAATTATTATCAACGCTTCATTGTACATTTTTGCTGTGAAATTCATGTTCATGTTTTAATTTTCCTTGCATATTCGACGGACTGTTCGATACAAATACACTTCAGCCATGTGCGATTTAAATTTCTCCCATAACTCTGTTAGAGATGAAGGAGAGTCGGTGGTCAATATGATTACAAACAATGCACGAATTTGATTTGGATGTGATGTATTGGACGCATATTAATGCATACATCCCAGTGTCGGCCGTTCTCTAATAAATTCAGAGCTTGATATGCACTACGAAAAGTGGCATGTGTTGCACCGTTGACAAATCTCAATTGCTGGAAAGCCGTTAGACCGGTCACATTTACCAACAGCATGCGAAGAAAGAAGCATTCATCTTGATTGGGATGCACCGTGTACAGTCTGCCTATCGTAGTTTATTTGAATATGCTAGGTTGTCCGTCGACTCGCTCTCCTCGTTTGCATCGTTCATATGATTTTCTACTGGCATTCCACGTGTAATACGTAGACGCTTCCAAATACAGCAGTATTTTCGCAAACACATCATTTTGACATAACGTGAAGAAAGCAGTTAACGTTGTAGCCTTTGGATTCATAGCTGTTTGTTGCACATGTGCAGCTGTGAAAGTAACGTGTTGTCCATTTTCTTGTTTTGAAAACAAAAACAAAAAATACTAACGAAGTATTTCAATTCAAACGCAGATAAATCGACACAGCTCAATTTCATCACCAATTACACTGAAAAATAAGAAGAACAGTTAAAAAAAACGAAATGAAAAACAATGAAAGAAGAAACAAACAAACTATACCCACGAAATGAATGGTATGGTAAACAACACAGTTCAATTCCAATGCAATGTCACATAAAATAATTAAATCAAAATGAAAATAAATAAAAAATTATGAAAATTCAATATATCAATGCAATTGGAAACATTGAAATGGAATCGTAACATATTTTGCTTAGCGTGTGTTGCTCTTACGTGCAACAGATGGCGCTGTTTTTCAAAAAAGCATGTTTTTACCTGTCACAGGTGTGGCATCTAAATAGTGGATATATAAAAACACGAACGTATTCAAATGGATCGTTGTGTCAAAATTTCAAAGCAATCAGTGAAAAACTTTTGGAGATTACAGCGTGTGTTGCTCTGACGTCCAACAGAGGGCACTTTAAAAAAAAAAAAACATATTTTTTCCTGTCACAGGTGAGGTATGTATATAGTAGGTCTTTAAAAACACTCGCCTATTCGAATGCAATGTTGTGTAAAAATTTCAAAGAAATCGGTGACGAGGTTTCGAAGATTTCCCTCACATGAAAAACACATGAAAAACACATTAAAAAAAAAACATGTTTTTTTCCCGTCACAGACGTGACATCTATATAGTATGTATATGAAAACCCGCTCGGATGCGAATGGAACGTTGTGTGAAAATTTCAACGCAATCGGTGAAGAACTTACGGAGATTAGCGATTTTGAACAAAAGAACATTTCCATATTTATTTACATTGATATGTTGAATGTTTTGTTTTGTTTTAACTTAAAATTATATGGCAGGAATGTAATAAGATATTGACAATATAAATGTGACAAAAATTTATGCATTATTTCCTTGGCAATCAAACTTGTTCTTCAAAGATAATATATAATGTTTGAAGGAAACATTTTAAGAGGGGTGAGCTGACAACTCTTGGCTGGCCATACAATGTTTAGTTTAGTTTAGCTGAGGCCTTCAGTGTTGGAGGCTGTCTCCCTGCTGGCTGCCACCGCCCGCCACCGATTGCCACCGATTGCCACCGCCCGTCACCACTCACCACAGCAGCTACCGCCTGCCACCATCCGCCACAGTCGCCACTGCCCGCCACCGCCCGCCACCGACCGCAACAGCCGCTACTGCCCGCCACCACGTGCCACCACCGCCCGCCACTTCCAGCAACCACCCCACTGACCGCTACCACCCGCCACAGGCGACACCTCCCGCCACTACCCGCCACCACCTGCCACCAGCTGCTACCGGCCGCCACCACCCGCCACAGCCGCCACCGCCCACTACAGCCGCCACACTCTGCCACCGCTCGCCACCACCCACCACAGCCCCTACCACCCGTTAGCAACCACCCGCCACCCCCGCCACCGCATGCCACCGCCCGCCACCACCCACCACAGCCCCTACCACCCGTCACCGTCAGCAACCACCCGCCACCCCCGCCACCGCATGCCACCGCCCGCCACTGCCCACCACTGTCTGCCATCACCCGCCGCTACCTCCCACCACCGCCCGCCGCCACCGCTCGCCACCACCCACCACTGCCTGACACCACCCGCCACCGCCCGCCACCACCCACCACCACTGCCTGACACCACCCGCCACCGCCCGCCACTACCTACACCGTCTGCCACCGCCCGCCACCACCCACCACTGCCTACCACAGTCAGCAACCGCTCGCCACCACCCGCCACCGCACACCACCCACCACTGCCCGCCACTACCCGCCACCACCTACCACCGCCCGCCACCACCCACCACCGTCCGCCACCGCCTGCCATCACCCATTATTGCCTGCCACCACCGTCTGCCACCACCCACCACTGCCTTCCACCGCCCGCCACCATCCGCCACAGCCGCTACCACCCGCCACCACCAGCAACCAACCGCCACCACCGCCTGCCTCCACCCACCACCAGCAACCAACCGCCACCACCGCCTGCCTCCACCCACCACCAGCAACCAACCACCACCGCCGCCACCGGCTGCCACCACCCACCACTGCCCACCACCACCTATCATCGTCTGCCACCACCCACCACCAACCGCTACTGCCTGACACTGCCCGCCACTGCCCGCCACCACCCACCACTGCCTGACACTGCCCGCCACCACCCACCACTGCCTGACACTGCCCGCCACTGCCCGCCACCACCCACCACTGCCTGACACTGCCCGCCACCACCCACCACTGCCTGACACTGCCCGCCACCACCCACCACCGCCCGCCACCACCCACCACCGTCTGCCACTGCCCGCCACCATCCACCACTGCCCACGTGCACCACAGTCTGCAACCGCCTGCCATCACCCACCACTGCCCACCACCACCCATCATCGTCCGCCACCACCGTCCGCCACCGCCTGCCATCACTCACCACTTGTAACACCATAAAGATGTTTGGTTTAGTTTTATTTAAAATATATATAGTTCATGAGTCACAGACAAGGATTTGAGAGGCGCCAGTTTCTCGGCCTGAAACTCACACCTCTAAGCGTTAATGACCTCAAGTGACCTGAGGTCAGATCATGCAAATTTCACCTTGCTTCTGTTAATTGTAGCGTGATAGCCGGGTAGGTCCGGCAAACATGTCGACGTTTAAGAAGTGGCTTGGTAGAGTGCCTGAGGTTCTTTGGTTCGTTTGGTTCTGAGGTTAAGTGCTATCTACTTGTGGGCGGAGTTAGCTACTAGGTTTCCCAATATATACTGAGAGAGCATAGAGAGGAGAGAATAGGAGACCAGCCAGCAGAGCAGAGCAGAGGACAGCCTAGCCAGAGAGGCTGTCAGCCGGTGGGGCGGGACCATCTCTGTCAACTACAGACCATCCCCCTCTCCCTCTCAATCCAGTTATAGGCAGACACTTGGTGAGTTGAGCATAGAAGGTGACTTGGTCGTGTTTACAAGGGTTGTGTGAGGATCAGGGGCAGTCACGATGTAGGGTTCTCAAATTCTTGGATGATGACTCACTTTGCATATTAATCTTGAACATTTGAATTGCTTAAATTATGATACTTATGTGGAATATAGTTGATGATTTATTATTTAAATTGTCTTTAACTTTGTTCCCTAGAGTTTTTGAGTTGAGGTGAGAAAGCCTCTGCTGTTACTGGGTTCATGATTTTAATGAGTACAGGTTTAGAGTTGATATATGGTAATAAAATCTTTTGGTACAGACAAGTTCCATTCCTTGTCTTGTAGGTACAGACAAATGAATAGATGGTGGCAGCATTTCTTCTTCTACTTCTACTATCTACTCTTCTACTTCTACCTATCTATTCCTCTCCCTGCACCCCTCTCCAACTCTCACTTTCAACTGACGACCCTCCTCGCTCCTCCCACCTCTCTACCTCTCTCACCCCAAACCCTCACTAATTACTTCATTATTCATCTCTTTCCTTTTGTTTCTCTTATACGTTTGTGGCAATGAAGTGTGTTCTAGAGTTCTCTCTAGAGTTTCAGGTAGCTGATCAAGTTACGGCGCCTTGTAGTCCCGCACCTAGGAAGTCAAATACCTAGGTTACGAGGTGTTGAACGAGTAGGAACTCTGGGAGTGCTCTAGAATAGTTAGCTAACTGAGGACGGGATAACGGACTAGAGAGAGCTGTTTCCCCCGGCCTCGTTAGTTAACTGGGGGGTGGAATAATGGACAAGAAAGCAACCCGTTCTCACACAAGACAGCACATATATGACTTAATGCTTAAAGTCAATATGTTGAATAATGAATTAGTAAATATGTGATATATTCCCAGTTACTTTTTTTTCTTTCCCATTTAACCAGACTGAGCCACAGCAACGCGTGGTGGGTACAGCTAGTATATAAATAAAAATGGAAATGTTGGTTTGTTCAAAATTGCTAATCCCTGAAAGTTCTTCACCGATTGGCTTGAAATTTTCACACAACGTTCCATTCGCATCCGAGCGAGGTTTTATATACATACTATATAGATGTCACGTCTGTGACCGAAAAAACATGCTTTTTTTTGAAAAGCTGTGTTTTTTGAGAGTTTTTCATGTGAGGGAAAATCTTCGAAACCTCTTTACCGATTGCTTTGAAATTTTGATACAACATTGCATTCGATTAGGCGAGTGTTTTGATATACCTACTATATACATACCTCACCTGTGACAGGAAAAAACATGTTTTTTTTTTTAAAGTGCCCTCTGTTGGACGTCAGAGCAACACACGCTGTAATCTCCAAAAGTTTTTCACTGATTGCTTTGAAATTTTGACACAACGATCCATTTGAATATGTTCGTGTTTTTATATATCCACTATTTAGATGCCACACCTGTGACAGGTAAAAACATGCTTTTTTGAAAAACAGCGCCATCTGTAGCACGTAAGAGCAACACACGCTAAGCAAAATATGTTACGATTCCATTTCAATGTTTCCAATTGCATTGATATATTGAATTTTCATAATTTTTTATTTATTTTCATTTGGATTTAATTATTTTATGTGACATTGCATTGGAATTGAACTGTGTTGTTTACCATACCGTTCATTTCGTGGGTATAGTTTGTTTGTTTCTTCTTTCATTGTTTTTCATTTCGTTTTTTTTAACTGTTCTTATTTTTCAGTGTAATTGGTGATGAAATTGAGCTGTGTCGATTTATCTGCGTTTGAATTGAAATACTTCGTTAGTATTTTTTGTTTTTGTTTTCAAAACAAGAAAATGGACAACACGTTAATTTCACAGCTGCAAATGTGCAACAAACAGCTATGAATCCAAAGGCTACAACGTTAACTGCTTTCTTCACGTTATGTCAAAATGATGTGTTTGCGAAAATACTGCTGTATTTGGAAGCGTCTACGTATTACACGTGGAATGCCAGTAGAAAATCATATGAACGATGCAAACGAGGAGAGCGAGTCGACGGACAACCTGGCATATTCAAATAAACTACGATAGGCAGACTGTACACGGTGCATCCCAATCAAGATGAATGCTTCTTTCTTCGCATGCTGTTGGTAAATGTGATCGGTCCAACGGCTTTCCAGCAATTGAGATTTGTCAACGGTGCAACACATGCCACTTTTCGTAGTGCATATCAAGCTCTGAATTTATTAGAGAACGGCCGACACAGGGATGTATGCATTAATATGCGTCCAATACATCACATCCAAATCAAATTCGTGCATTGTTTGTAATCATATTGACCACCGACTCTCCTTCATCTCTAACAGAGTTATGGGAGAAATATAAATCGCACATGGCTGAAGTGTATTTGTATCGAATAGTCCGTCGAATATGCAAGGAAAACAGTCTCCGTGGTGTAGTGGTAAGACACTCGCCTGGCGTTCCGCGAGCGCTATGTCATGGGTTCGTATCCTGGCCGGGGAGGATTTACTGGGCGCAATTCCTTAACTGTAGCCTCTGTTTAACGCAACAGTAAAATGTGTACTTGGATGAAAAAACGATTCTTCGCGGCAGGGGATCGTATTCCAGGGACCATAGGATTAAGGACTTGCCCGAAACGCTACGCGTACTAGTGGCTGTACAAGAATGTCACAACTCTTGTATATATCTCAAAAAAAAAAAAAAATTAAAACATGAACATGAATTTCACAGCAAAAATGTACAATGAAGCGTTGATAATAATTGAACATTTGTGCTTAGAAATCGTGAACAAAGTTCTCTATCAATTGGAAATGCCATCACCGAATCGATCGTCTGTTGCTTCGTTCGATGTAGAATTGCGTCATGAACAAAATTACGACAGGGGTGATCTGCTGTCGTATGTGCAACCAAATATTTCTAAGTTAACGCTTGAGCGAAAAGGCATCTATAATCAAATAATTCAAACTGTCAGTAATGTGCTTGGAGAAATCTTCTTAGATGCGCCAGGAGGAACTGGTAAAAGCTTCCTAATTAGATTGATTCTGGCAACATTTCGAACCCAAAATGGCATAACCTTAGTTCTTGCATCGTCTGGAATAGCTGCGACATTGTTACCAGGTGGCAGAACTGCTACTTCGGCTTTGAAATTGCCATTGAACGTTCAATTCATTGAAACTCCCACGTGCAACATTTCCAAAGCATCCGGCATGGGTATTGCATCCGGTATTGCAGAAATGTAAACTTATCGTTTGGGATGAATGCACAATGGCCCACAAAAAATCTCTCGAGGCTCTTGATCGATAATTGCAAAATTTGCCTGGAAACATCAGACCATTTGGGAAAGCATTAATATTGCTTGCAGGAGATTTCAGACAAACATTACCTGTAATTCCTCGATACAAGTCAGTCGAAACAGTTGAGGAAGCAGATGAAGCTGCAGGCGATGAGTCACAATAACGTGGCTAAAGTCAAGTCACAATCGACTTGAGAATAGTCCTGGACGGACCGAAACGTCGTCGTCCCATCACCTTCTAGTGTGTGGTCTGGTCAACAGATGAAGGTGTTAATTATTCAACAGAATTTTTTAATTCACTCTATCTGCCAGGGATACAACCACACGTACTGTAATTGAAAATCTGCTTGAAAATTATCATATTGCGAAATATCAATTAGCTAAAGCTTTGCAACGCACGTGACTTGCAGTAAAAACATTAATCAGCAACGTCGTAGAAGTAACAATCTTGACAGGACCTTTCAAAGATGAAGATGTCCTCATTCCTCGCATTCCTATGATTCCAACAGATATGCCATTTCAATTTAAGAGATTGTAATTTCCAATTCGATTTTCGTTTTCAATCACCATCAACAAAGCTCAGGACCAATCTTTAGAATTGTGCAGTATATATCTAGACACGGATTGCTTCTCACTTGAACAATTATATGTTGCATGTTCTATAGTCGACAAACCAGACAATCTCTATATCTCCACAGACAATGGAACAACAAAAAATATTATATACCCACAAGCATTGTGAAATTAAACATATTAGAAACGTGCCTTTCTCGTTTCTTTCTTTTCCATTTAACCAGACTGAGCCACAGCAACGCGTGGCGGGTACAGCTAGTCTATATAAATAAAAATGGAAATTTTCGTTTGTTCAAAATCGCTAATCTCCGTAAGTTCTTCACCGATTGCGTTGAAATTTTCACACAACGTTCCATTCGCATCCGAGCGACATTTTATATACATACTATATAGATGTCACGTCTGTGACGGGGAAAAAAAACCATGTTTTTTTTTTTTAACTGTGTTTTTCATGTGAGGGAAATCTTCGAAACCTCTTCACCAATTTCTTTGAAATTTTTACACAACGTTGCATTCGAATAGGCGAGTGTTTTTAAATACCTACTATATACATACCTCACCTGTGACAGGAAAAAAAACATGTTTCTTTTAAATAAAAAGTGCCCTCTGTTGGACGTCAGAGAAACACACGCTGTAATCTCCAAAAGTTCTTCATTGATTGCTTTGAAATTTTGAAACAACGTTCCATTCGAATACGTTCGTGTTTTTATATATCCACTATTTAGATGCCACACCTGTGACAGGCAAAAACATGCTTTTTTGAAAAACAGCGCCATCTATTGCACATAAGAACAACACACGCTAAGCAAAATATGTTACGATTCCATTTCAATATTTCCAATTGCATTGATATATTGAATTTTCATAATTTTTTATTAATCTTCATTTTGATTTAATTATTTTATCTGACATTGCATTGGAATTGAACTGTGTTGTTTACCATACCGTTCATTTCGTGGGTATAGTTTGTTTGTTTCTTCTTTCATTGTTTTTCATTTCGTTTTTTTTAACTGTTCTTATTTTTCAGTGTAATTGGTGGTGAAATTGAGCTGTGTCGATTTATCTGCGTTTAAATTGAAATACTTCGTTAGTATTTTTTGTTTTTGTTTTCAAAACAAGAAAATGGACGACACGTTAATTTCACAGCTGCAAATGTGCAACAAACAGCTATGAATCCAAAGGCTACAACGTTAAATGCTTTCTTCACGCTACGTCAAAATGATGTGTTTGCGAAAATACTGCTGTATTTGGAAGCGTCTACGTATTACACGTGGAATGCCAGTAGAAAATCATATGAACGACGCAAACGAGGAGAGCGAGTCGACGGACAACCTGGCATATTCAAATAAACTACGATAGGCAGACTGTACATTGTGCATCCCAATCAAGATGAATGCTTCTTTATTCGCATGCTGTTGGTAAATGTGATCGGTCCAACGGCTTTCCAGCAATTGAGATTTGTCAACGGTTTAACACATGCCACTTCCCGTAGTGCATATCAAGCTCTGAATTTATAAGAGAACGACTGACACTGGGATGTATGCATTAATATGCGTCCGACACGTCACATCCAAATCAAATTCGTGCATTGTTTGTAATCATATTGACCACCGACTCTCCTTCATCTCTGTAATGTTCATAGAAAACGGTACCATCCGTTTGCATGTGCTGTGGCTCGGACGCCAGCAGAGAGGTAAACAAGAGCGTACAGGATGCCCGCCAAGCTTGGTAGCTGCTAGTCATGTAATCGTTTATAAGTATTATAGTCAGTAGCCAAGCAATGGCTCTATATCAACCCTACAACCAAGACTTCCTCAGCTACACACAAACACCACACTGGCGACGAGGATGGGATGTGAACATAGGTATTTGTTCAGCTCAAAACAAGAGAGAAGCATGCTGTCTCGCCCGGGAGGAAGAGATGTCTGTGAGCGCCCTACCGATGCTGTGTGCTAACCAATGCTGTGTGCTAACTGATACTGTGTGCTAACCGATGCTGTGTGCTAACCAATGCTATGTGCTAACCAATGCTATGTGCTGACAAGCTGTGTACTGAGGAATCTGCGATCCATGTGTGCCGACGCTGTGTACGAAACGACGCTCTGATGCTGTATACAAAACCCGATGTTTTGTATACGAAACGCGCTCCGTGCTACAATTTTTCACGCTCTGAACTGACTGCTGTGCCAACTGCTGACAACTGCTGCCAACTGCTGTACCAACTGCTAACTACTGCTGTGCCAACTGCTGTGCAGCTGTGAGTAGGAACAACACATGTACACAAGGGCTAGGTAAGAAGTCAGTTGCTGCTGTATTGTGCACTGTTGTGAACTTTTGCACTAAAATGCTTGTGTGCTTTGCAAAATTAAAGTAATTACAGTGAATTCTTAAATAACATATACAGTGCAGAATTAAAGTAATTACAGTGAATTCTTAATTAACATATACAGTGCAGTAAGTGTTTAAAATTCTGAGGAACATTTAAGTGATAAGTTTACTTTTATACAGTAAAAAATGGCAAATATACCTCAGTTTCCTGCATTTGATCCTGACTGTGACCAGACAAGCCTGTCACAGAGGTGGATCAAATGGCTTAAAAGGTTTGAAAATTTGTTGATAGTTCCTGACATCAAAAGTACTGAAAGAAAGCGTGCCTTTCTACTTCATTATGCAGGTGATCGAGTTTGTGACATCTTTGACACACTAAAAGACACTGGTGGTGCCAAAGATTATGACATTGCCAAAGTCAAATTAACTGAGCACTTCAAACCAAGACAAAATACTGCAATGGAAATTATGCATTTCAAGAGAGCGAAACAACTCTCTAATGAAACTGTGGATCAATACCACACACGTCTGCAGGGTTTAGCAGCCCATTGTGAGTTTGCTGATGTTGACAAAGAAATCAAACAGCAAATAATTGAAACATGCACATCTACACGTCTCCGTCGAAGAACTCTAGAACTTGTTGATGATGAAAGTTCTCTTACCAAGATAGTGGATATGGCTCGTCGAATGGAAGATGCTGCACGTGATGCTCGTGTCATGGAGTGCAGTGCCAACAACAGCTCTGCCATTGTTACTAGCAGTGATGAGGTACGTAAGGTTCAGGGAGGACACCGTGATCATAAAAGATATCATGGCAAACCTAACAGTAAATTGAACCGAGAACCACATCACAACTGGAGTCATGGAACAAGACTCAAGCAGTCACAACGACCCACATCAGAGGGTGTTAACAATAAATGTTACAATTGTGGAGGAGACTACCGACACCAAGGTAATGTTTGTCCTGGTCAAGGTAAGAAGTGCTATGAGTGTGGAAAACTAGGTCATTTTGGTGCTATGTGTCGTTCCGCACTAAAGAAGCCACAGGAGCACAAGCAATCACAGAATGGAATGATCTTCCAAACAACCCAGAGACATGTGTATACATTGCTGGTATTTGTCTCAAAGTTCTCATTGACCCTGGATCAAACATTGATACCATTGCTGAGTGCCACTATGAGAAATTTAAAAAACAGTTCCGAAAGCTTGAGAACTACAAGGGTAAAGCCACTGCCTATGCTTCAAAGGTAGCCTTGCCAGTGATTGGAACTTTCACTGCAGAGATTAAGTCAAAGAGTGCAATGCTCATTACTACATTCCATGTTGTTAGGAATGCAAAGGAGTCTCTACTCAGTTACAAGACTCCAACCAAATTGGGGCCACTTCAGCTTTCTAATGCTGTAGCAGTGGAATCTGCAAACAATGTTGATGCCATTGTTGCTGAATTTTCTGATCGATTTGTATCCATAGGTTGTTATACTGATAGCAAAGTACATCTGCATATCAACCCAGATGTAATTCCAGTTGCCCAACCACATCGCCGACAACCATTCTATACTCGCAAGAAAGTCGATGCCGAACTGGATAGGCTGATGGAACTCGATATCATTGAACCAGTAACAGGTCCAACACCATGGGTAAGCCCAATTGTCACTCCACCAAAGCCGAAGAATCCAGATGAGATACGCATTTGTGTGGACATGCGTGTTCCCAACAAGGCAATAATGCATGAACGCCATCCTACACCGACTGTAGATGATATGATCTACCGCTTGAATGGTGCAACTGTATTCAGCAAGTTAGATTTAAACAAGGGCTATCATCCGCTTGAACTTGATGATGAGAGGCGATTCATCACAACGTTTACGACACATCGAGGTCTGTATAGGTACAAGCGCCTGAGTTTTGGTATTAACAGTGCTGCCGAGGTATTCCAGCACACCATCAGCCAGGTATTGCAAGATATACCTAATGCTGACAACATGTCTGATGACATCATTGTTTATGGCCGTACCCAAGCTAAACACGACAAAGCTCTTCGTGCAACATTGCAACGCCTACGAGACAAAAATCTGACGCTAAGCCGAGCAAAGTGTGAGTTCAATCAACAAAATTAAATTCTTTGGCCATGTACTTAGTGACAAAGGTCTGTCTCCAGATCCTAAGAAAGTTGCAGATATCAAGAATGCTGCACCTCCTTCAACGTCCACTGAAGTACATAGTTTTCTGGTAATGGCAAACTACTGTTCTCGCTTCATTCCAGATTTTGCTACCATTACGAAGCCTCTACATGAGTTCCTGAAGAAAAATGCATCATGGTACTGGAGCGATATCGAGCAAAATGCATTTGATGCTGTGAAAGATGCACTAGTAGAGAATGCGACTGCTGCGTACTTTGATCCATCAATGGACACTGAGTTAACGGTGGATGCTAGTCCTGTTGGTTTAGGTGCTGTTTTAGCCCACCACAAACCTGGTCAACCAGATTTCAGAGTAGTAATTGCCTACGCCAGCCGTTCTCTCACAGATGTTGAGCAACGATAGTCAGACAGAGAAGGAAGCTCTTGCTCTTGTATGGGGCTGTGAACACTTCAATGTGTATCTGCTTGGTGCAACCTTCACCACGATAGTCACTGACCACAAACCGTTGGAGACCATCTTCAATAATCCAAAGTCCAAACCACCAGCTCGCATTGAGAGATGGGCTCTTCGTCTGCAACCATACAACTTTACGGTGAAATACAAGCCGGGTGCAGGCAATCCCGCTGATTACATCAGTCGACATCCTGCCAACAGTTTCACCATCACCAAGCAACAGCAAGTTGCCGAGGAATATGTACACTCTGTACCCTGTGATGCAGTCCCTAAGGCTCTCACTCTTGATGAAATCTTTACTGCAACTCTAGAGGACCGAACTCTGCAAGTAACAGTGGATGCATTGACTAAGAAAAAGTTTCCACGCATCCAACCCTCAGGAGTTGACCAAGATGCATTCAAAGCACTTGAATGCATCCAGACAGAATTAAGTGTTACGCAACAACGTGACACCGTGCTGCGAGGTACTCGTATCGTCATTCCAGCTGTTCTCCAGCAACGTGCTCTGAAGCTTGCACATCAAGGACACCAAGGTCTTGTTAGGACCAAACAGCTGCTACGAGAAAAGGTGTGGTTTCCTGGCATTGATCGTCAAGCAAAGGATATGCATGATGCCTGTGTCCCTTGCCAAGCTGCAGTGGATACTTCAAGACCAACACCTCTACAACCTTCACCACTACCTGCTGCACCATGGACGGAAGTATCGATGGACTTCTACGGACCGCTACCAACTGGAGAGTACTTGATGGTAGTCATTGATGATCACTCACGTTATCCAGAAGTAGAAATCATCACTTCCACATCTGCAAAGACTGTCATCCCGAAGCTCGACAAGATCTTTTCAAACTTTGGCATTCCTGAAGTTGTCAAGACGGACAATGGACCGCTATTCAATGGACAAGACTTCGTCAACTTTGCCGAGCATATTGGATTCAAACACCGCCGTGTGATGTCACTACATCCTTAAGCAAATTGAGAAGTCGAGAGATTCATGCAACCTCTCATGAAAGCGGTACGCTGTGCTCATGCCGAAGGACGATCCTGGAAACAAGCTATGTATGCTTTTCTCAGGAACTACCGTGCAACACCGTATGGAACACTGGGCAAGTCACCTGGTGAACTTTTATTTGGACGTCCTATGAGGATCTCACTACCTGTCATGCCAGCCAAGGTAACGGATAAACGTCTCACTCAGAAAGATGCACTAGCCAAGGGCAAAATGAAAATTGCTCATGATCAACGTGCAAAGGAACAATTCATAAAGGTTGGAGATACTGTTCTAGTTAAAAAGAAAAAAGAGGGAAAGCTAGATATGCCATATCATACAAAACCATATAAAGTGATTAGTGTAAAAGGAACTATGGTAACAGCTAGTAATAGAGATCATAGTATAACACGTAATATGGCCTATTTCAAAGCGATTTCAACTAGTGTAGAAAATGATGAAGTGCAAAGTCGTACAAATGATAAAGAAAAAATGAGTTATAACCCGACAAACAATTCATCAAGGGATATTCTTGTATTTAAGGACTCTCGTCCTAAACGTCATGTTAAACGCCCTAAGCGATTTGATGATTAATTGTGTTCTCATGTAATGCAAAGTATTTACTTATTGTGCTAAATTAAATTTAATATTGTTTGAATAATGCAGATCTCTCATTCAATATTTTGTAACTTTGTATTACAGTTTCTTTCATTTTTGTTTAACATTGCATTTGTATTTTTAACATTGAAATCCTGTGTGGTAAAGATTAAGTTGTTTAAATTCTTTGTGTGCTTAATTAATGTTAAATGTATGCAATATCTCTTGATATGTTAATAACTTACTTTGTGTCAATAACTTTCCTTTGTGCTACAAGCATGGTAGACATCCTGTATTCATTCTTTTTAAAGAAAAGGAGGGATGTCATGTTCATAGAAAACGGCACCATCCGTTTGTATGTGCTGTGGATCAGACGCCAGCAGAGGAGAGATAAACAAGAGAGTGTACAGGACGCCCGCCAAGCTTGGTAGCTGCTAGTCATGTAATCGTTTATAAGTAGTAAAGTCAGTAACTAAGCAATGGCTATATATCAACCCTACAACCAAGACTTCCTCAGCTACACACAAATACCACAATCTCCAGAGTTATGGGAGAAATATAAATCGCACTTGGCTGAAGTGTATTTGTATCGAATAGTCCGTCTAATACGCAAGGAAAATTAAAATATGAA
The DNA here is from genome assembly GCF_040958095.1 of Procambarus clarkii. Lineage (NCBI taxonomy): Eukaryota > Metazoa > Arthropoda > Malacostraca > Decapoda > Cambaridae > Procambarus > Procambarus clarkii. Next base: position 6,362,503 of record NC_091208.1, read on the forward strand.
CATGGATTTCACAGCAAAAATGTACAACGAAGCGTTGATAATAATTGAACATTCGTGCTTAGAAATCGTGAACAAAGTTCTCTATCAATTGGAAATGCCATCACCGAATCGATCTGCTGCTGCTTCGTTCGATGTAGAATTGCGTCATGAACAAAATTACAACAGGGGTGATCTGTTGTCGTATGTGCAACCAAATATTTCTAAGCTAACGTTTGAGCAAAAAGGCATCTACAATCAAATAATTCAAACTGACAGTAATGTGCTTGGAGAAATCTTCTTAGATGCGCCAGGAGGAACTAGTAAAACCTTCCTAATTAGATTGATTCTGGCAACATTTCGATCCCAAAATGGCATAACCTTAGCTCTTGCATCGTCCGGAATAGCTGCGACATTGCTACCAGATGGAAGAACTGCTACTTCGGCTCTGAAATTGCCATTGAACATGTAATTCATTGAAACTCCCACGTGCAACATTTCCAAAGCATCCGGCATGGGAAAAGTATTGCAGAAATGCAAACTTATTGTTTGGGATGAATGCACAATGGCCCCAAAAAATCTCTTGATCGATCATTGCAAGATTTGCGTGGAAACATCAGACCATTTGGAACTGCATTAATAGTCCTTGCAGATTTCAGGCAAACATTATCTATAATTCCTCGTTCGACACCAGCAGACGAAATAAATGCTGGGTTGAAATACTTTACTTTCTGGCGCCACATAAAGACATTTAAATTAACCACAAATATGTGTGTCCTGCTGCAAAATGGTAAATCAGCCGAGATATTCTGACATCAATTTTTGGTAATTGGGAACGGAAACGTGCCGGTTGATCTGACCTCAGGACGAATTTCATTGCCTCATAACTTCTACAATTTAGTGACGTCAAAAGAAGAATTGGTTGAAAAAGTATTTCCCAATATTCAAACCAATTATATGAATGACGATTGGCTGAGTGAACGAGCTATTCGTGTGGCCAAGAACAAAGTCGTCTATGAACTTAAATTAACAATATTATTCAGTCTAACATTCAAAGCGAGGCAGTCACACACAAGTCCGTCGACACTGTTGAAGAAGCACATGAAGCGGTTAATGATCCAACAGAATTTTTTAAATCACTCGATCTGCCAGGGATATCACCACACATACTGCAATATATATTCGGCGTGCCAATTATCATGTTGCGAAATATCAACCAGCCAAAACTTTGCAACGCCACGCGGCTTGCAGTAAAAAAAAATCAGCGATGTCGTAGAAGCAACAATCTTGACAGGAGCTTTCAAAGGTGAAGATGTCCTCATTCCTCATGAGGACATCTTCTCATTCCTCATGAGGACATGAGGATTCCAACAGAAATGCCATTTCAATGTAAGAGATTGTAATTTCCCATTCGATTGTAATTTCCCATTGGCGTTTGCAATCACCATCAACAAAGCTCAGGATCAATCTTTTAAAATTGTGTGGTATAGATCTAGACACGGATTGCTTGTCACATGGACAATTATATGTTGCGTGTTCTAGAGTCAGCAAACCAGACAATCTCTATATCTCCGCTGATTATGGAACAACAAAAAATATTGTATACCCACAAGCATTGTGAAATTAAACGTATTAGAAACGTGCGCTTTCTCTTTTTTTTTCTTTCCCATTTAACCAGACTGAGCCACAGCAACGCGTGGCGGGTACAGCTAGTATATAAATAAAAATGGAAATGTTGGTTTGTTCAAAATTGCTAATCCCTGAAAGTTCTTCACCGATTGCCTTGAAATTTTCACACAACGTTCCCTTCGGATCTGAGCAAGTTTTTATAAACATACTATATAGATGTCACGTCTGTGATGGGAAAAACCTGCTTTTTTGAAAAGCTGTGATTTTTGGGTGTTTTTCATGTGAGGGAAATCTTTTAAACCTCTTTACCGATTGCTTTGAAATTTTGACAAAACATATCATTCGAATAGACGAGTGTTTCTATATCCCTACTATATACATGCCTCACCTGTGACAGGAAAGAACATGCATTCTTTGAAAAACATTTCCCACAGTTGGAAGTAAGAACAACACACACTGTAATCTCCAAAAGTTCTTCACCGATTGCTTTGAAATTTGGACACATCGTTCCAGTCAAATTCGTGCGTGTTTTTATATACCTACTATTTAGATGCCACACCTGTGACAGGTAAAAACATGCGTTTT